>NC_137191.1:24816378-24918878 GCF_960531495.2 Zeus faber
TGGGACACATTAACCAGCCACCAGAGGACTGTCATTTGTTACTGATTTCTGAAAATCTGTTGCACTGATGGGCTATTTTCCAGAAATACATTGAGTAGCTCTGTAGGTTATTATTACAACACGCGTACATTTCAGTGGGAGCAAACTCCGGCCTGTTCATCTTGTGCCCCTCCTGGATCATCCTGTAGAACGCTGACCCCACCTGCATTCCAGGGTATGGACTGTTACCTGCAGTACAAATTAGAGATTACCTTTATTTTTGCATTTTGAAAATCCTCTCAACTGCATGAGTCACCCATAAACTATGGAGAATCTAGTGAGATAAAGCTTTTTTTTGTGACAAATGTATACTCATTCTGGACATTGCATTATATAGTATTCCTACAATAACGCAGGATTTGCATGCTTAAGATCCCTCCTGATCAAATCAATGAATTGTTAAATTTAATGATATCCAGAAGCATCATCAGCGCTTTTCTAACGGTGAGTCAGATATGCAGCCTAAACCAGACGGCTACCCAGAGAGAAGATCTCCCAGAGCAGGATGCCGTAGGACCAGACGTCACTCTCGAAGGTGTAGACGCAGTCGAAGATGCTCTCTGGAGACATCCACTTGACCGGCAGGCGAGCCTACGGACACACGATTAGAGACAAATGTATGAACCAGCAATTCCTTGAACTCTGCCGCTACCAAGCTTTTCCTGCTGCAATATATATAAATGAGTCCATAACAATTATAATAATAGTGATAATAATAGTAGTAGTAGTAGTAGCAACAGTAGTAGTAGTAGTAGTAGTAGTAATAAAAATAATACAAATAATAATATAATATTAAGGCTGTTATATATATACATTAGATAATAATAATAATAATAATAATAATAATAATAATAATAAATAATAATAATAATAATAATAATAATAATAATTATTATTATTATTATTAATAATAATAATAATAATAATAATAATAATAAAAGGTGTTAAGTTCAAATATTCTTGAAGAACATTGTTTTAAGAATTATGATTGTTCCTGGATGACACAGTGCAGACATTGCGTCACCCAGTAATTTTATCTGTGACTTTTTTCCTTAAATTACATTTTTAATAAGTTACGTTTACATTAAATACTAAAAACGATATTTCTGTTAGTAATAACCTTTATTATAATGACATATCCCGGCTTCCATTTTTCCGATGTCTCGCCGGATCTTGAGCGCATCACTTACTTGTACATTCGAGTGGACTCGACTGGACATGGTCACAAGCTTTTGTGGACTAACCAAAACTAAAACTAATGTTTTTCCTATTTTTCATGAATCCAGCAAAGTAATGGGGACCACAGAGATCAAATATCAATCAAAAAGATCCACAGACATCTACCAGGTAAGAAGGTACATAAGTACACACAAGCCTAATATGTAATCTCTAACCACTACAGAGTGGCACCACACACTGGACACGGTGCATATGTATATTCTGAACCAGAACCTGCACATTTTTAGTAAATAGCATGACGATGACGTCATTTTGTAAAAGTCATTTTGTTTACGAATGGTTGCATGTTGGTCAAGTACGACCACCTCGCTACTTGGGGTCAAATTTGGTCGGTTTTTCACAAATTTCTGCTCCGTTCGTTGATCGAATTGGATAAAACTTAAACCACAAGATGCTTCTGCATACCGGTTTAAACGACGCCTCAACCGTGCTCGTAGCTTATCTCATTGTTGTGATCCAGATACTTTAAGCCGGGTTGGACATATTTTGGCACTAAATGCATTAGACCGTGTCTGTGATTTCGGTCAAATTTGGTCTGTGTTTCATAAATGTCTGCTCTGTATGTTGATAGATTTGGATGAAACTTAAACCACCAGATGTTTTTTGTGCTAAATGCATATAATAATAATAATAATAATAATAATTATGATGATGATATTAGATTAAACTAATTGCCATTGTACAGAGTACAAGTACTGAGGCAACGAAATGCATTTCACTGCATTTTACCCATCATAGTTACTGACGTATCTAGGAGCAGTGGGCTGCCATATAGTGGCGCCCGGGGGGCAGGTAGGGGGCTAAGCGTCTTGCTCAAGGATACATCAGCACACTACTAGTAGGAGCTGGGGATCGAACCGGCAATCTTCCGATCACTAGACTACCCACTCTACCTACTGAGCCGCAGCTGAAATAAGCCACTGAAATAAATAGAGAAAAGCCGTTTCTGGGAATGTAAATAATATGGTAAATGGGTTTGGGGATCTGCCTCCCCTAGAGACTACACTTTATAAGTTAATGTATTACTTCTAAGCAACCACTTAGCCAAAGTGCACAAGTCACTCATTTCTGCCTCTTTCTCCATTAGAGAGAAGCACAAGAAAGTTGGAAACCAAAAAGATACGAACAGACAGAGATCCGAATACAGAGAGACAGGGAGAGATAAATAGAGAGCGAGAGAGACTCACGTTGCCTCTGAGTACGTAGTTGGCGTCGGTGGTGATGTCCCGTGCCAGGCCAAAGTCGCAGATCTTGGCCACCCTGCCTCGAGTCAGAAGGATGTTTCTGGCTGCCAGGTCCCTGTGAATACACTGAATACGTGGGGGCGAGAGAGATGAATATTGGTGTTCTCACCACTTTCTGTCACGGCATGACATACGAACTCCCCTCTCTCTCTCTCTCTCATACAAACACACACACACACACACACACACACACACACACTGACAGTTAACCTTACATTTTTAGAAGTGATGTACTCCATTCCTTTGGCCACTTGGTAGGAGAAGCTGAGGAGATCTTCACCGTCCAGCGACAGCTCGTCGATCTCATCTAGATGGAGGGGAAAAGGTGACAGCCAGCGAAACGAGAAGCTCGAACCGTGCTAAAAATATTATGATGGACTATGTGCTGTACATAGGAACGTCCCCGGTGCAAGGTGAGATGTTTATACCTGACTCGGAAGATCTGTCCTTCTCAGACGGACGCATCGCCATGTATCCTGTTCCAATCACCTCTCTACTGCAGAGATACGCGCGCGCACACGCGCACGCACACGCGGACGCACGCACACACACACACACACGCACGCACACACACACACACACACACACACACACACACACACACACACACACACACACACACATACAGAAATAAGCAAACATTGAATTTGATCTAGAAACCATGAGGTACCGAAACAATAAACAATATCTAACATTGACACACCCGGTGGGCTCTCTTTGGTTGAGGACGTTGTGATAGTAGGTGTCGCTGCTCTGTGAGCTGAGGAAGGGTTCTCTCTTTCTGCGCAGGAAGTTAAGGAGGTCGCCGTAACAGCAGTACTCCGTGATCACCAAAGTAGGCCCTGGCAGGAGACAGAGGTTCGACAATAGGTCAGTTAACTATCAGAAATGTTGGAAATAATGGAATGAAGCAGTTTCTATGCACAACGAAGCTAATATCTCTCACATAAAAAACGAAGACCATCCTGAATTTCCCCCAGGGATTCTTATCTTATCCCATCCTATAAGATAACACTTTATTCCTCTCCTTGAATGCAGGAGAATGTGGAGTGCATCATTTATTGCCAGGTCGCACTTCCCTGCCCTGCGCTTGTATTACACCAATGCCTTTGAGCCCCCGATCTCACCTCCGACGGTGCAGGCTCCGAGCAGGTTCACTATGTTGACGTGGTTGCCAAGGTAACTGAGGACCTTCAGCTCCGACATCAGGGCCTCCTTCTCCGTGGCGTGGGCATTGGCTGGGGTGGTGACATCATGGAGACTTGGTCATTCAGGGAGGTCAGACAGTACGGACCGTATATAATTGCGGCACGGAGAGACAGTCACACACACACACACACACACACACACACACACACGCACACACACACTGACACACACACTTACGTTTGAGCATTTTAACCGCAACTGTCATGACGGTATCGGCCGAGCAGAGTCCATACGCCGTGGCCCTCACTACCTTTCCAAATGCTCCAGAACCGAGTGTTTTACCTATCGGATGGAACACACACACACACACACACACACACACACACACACACACACACATTATACAATTTTGGGCAAATACAATATACATTTTATTATGAAAAGAAATTGTTAAGAAGAGCAAGTCGATAAAGGTGTGACGTTCATATTAGATACTGAGACAATAGAGAAACCACCCCCCCCCAACACACACACACACACGGTTGTCATACCGAAGCGTAGTTTCTGGCGGGGAAACTCCCACTTGGGGTCGTAGGGAAGCTGGGTGGGGTCGATGTAAATGTAATTGTTGCCATGGATACTCTCGATCACCTTCCACTGGATCTGGAACTTGGGCTTCTGTTGCGGAGGAGAAGGAAACGGGAGGATTTACGCATGTGTTACAGATTCTTTCTCTCCCTCTTCAGCCGTGCCTTCGCTCTTCACCACTTGATCTTTTTAGATTGCTTTATGGACTTTTTGTGGTCAGATGGTTGTCCAGGCTATTTATCCCCCCACCAGCGCTGGTGCAAATTGGGAATCCAATTACAGCGAGGCATGAATCATCCTCCCCCTCCACGGAGGAAGGCCTAATGGTTCGACGTGTGACAAGAATGTCAAAAAGTCCATCAGAGTAGAGGCCGCTGCTGGGGATACAGTGATTATGTCAGCTTCAGCATGTCCGCCTTCCGAAGGGCCCAGTGATTTATCCCGATTTCATTAGGACACATTCCAACCGGGGAGGGGGGAAATAGAATTGATTGTGAACATATGGCCTGCACTCACCTCAGTAAAAAAAAATCATTACGACAGAAAGAACAATAAGCCGATGCGTTGCTGTAGCATACTGATGCAGCGTACGCAGAGCGGAGAAGATAAATAAGACTCGCCCATTAGTAAATGACTGCTGGGCTCGGAGCCCGCAGCTCATTTCATAAAACTGCTTGTTTTGCATGTTGTTGCAATTTCATTTTGTGTGCACGGTACGAACTGCAGTCCACGCAATATGAAATCATCTGCATATTGTTGACGCAAGCTTGAAGCCGTTGTGTTATAGATGATTTGTTGGGATGTAAGTTGCTGTTGTTGACGTGAGCTTTCGGAGCGAGATCTACCGTAGGAGGTGGCATAAATCCCCAACTACTTTTTGTTCACGTTTGTCATCTATTTCCCATCTTACCTGCAGGTACTTATAGAGCAGCACCACCAGAATGAGGCTGAGGAGTACGCCGGTGGCCACCATGCCCGTGAGTAGAGGTGTGAAGAGTTCATGGGCAACGGTGCGTTCTAACGGGAGAAGAAGAACACCCTTGTAAAAAAAAAAAAAAAAAAAAAAAAAGACAGATCTGCTCGCACAGATAAAGAGAGGCAGACAAAGACAAACGTGTGTACACACACACACACACACACACACTCATGCAGCCGTCTGTCTCGGATACAAACAGCTGTGGCAGAGGTGTTTTTGTGTTTTTGTGTCAGGGATTAACGGGTCTACCATCACATAATCCCGGCGTGCATCGTCAGCATTCATTAATCTCTTTTAATCTGCACCCGGTGACCTCACACCTAACCTCGATGGACGCAGCTTTCTCCGATGTATGTGTGGGTTCATGTGGGTTTGTGTGTGTGTGTGTGTGTGTGTGTGTGTGTGTGTGAGACAATACACAATAACACTGCGGTCGCCCTTACCGCTAATGGAGAACAGCGTGTACGCCTCATCTCCCTCGGTGCTGGCCACACACTCCAGTGTGTGGTACTGGCCATGCTCTTTGGTGACGTTCAGCCGGCTCTCCACCTCCCTCTTTCCGAAGGCGAATTCGGACTCTGTCGCCATGGCGACCTCCGGTACCTCCCATTGGCTGGCGTTGGGTAGGTGTGAACAGCTGAGGTGGGACCCGCAAGAAGTCACATGTGAGGCCCTGATGTGGAGATACACTACGCAGTGCGTTGGGGCTCATGGCTTTGCAATCATGGATCTCCGTGAGAAGTAACAGCTTGTTTTATCAACCCAATTCCGCCTCCTTGTTGTCTATGGAACATGTTTTGGGTTTTTTAAAGTTTGACTAAGGACAAGTCTTTGAGTCTACAATGTCCTGTACAAAAAGCCTGCAGTCGTCCAACATCTAGTATGGTGTCTAAGCTTGTCAAGTGTTAGTCATGTGGTATCTCCTCATCATTTTCACCTCTCTGCTTCGCTGGATTGCATATTGAGTAATAAAGGATCGGAGATGTCATGTGACCCAGCTCGCGGGGTGGACTCCAACACACTAGGTCTAGGTCACTAGGTCGACGGGCCATCTTACAGCTTCTCTCTCAAATGAGGAACACGCACCCGATGACCAGGCGAAACGCTAGTAATAGATCTTCAAGAAGCCCTGTGTGCAAGTCCTGCCCGTACCTTGCGGCCATTTGCCGTCTTTCACCTGAAAGCAAATTCCAAATGGTCGAGAATGAGAGTACAATGTTTATGACATACCGAGTGTGGGGACGCTCACAGAAGTACCAGCTGATCCTGGGCGGCGGGTAACCAGCGGCAACGCAACGCACCTGCCCATCGACAGGCCCCTCCTGGGAAATGATGACCGGTTTACCTGCGAGACGGGAAGGAAGGATGGGAGGTTTGGTTAGTCCGGGTTGAGGGGACTCATAATAACTATATCGAGAGGGCGAGAGGCAGACAGAACAAAGCAAAACATCTAAAGTCCAACACCACTCACTGTTGACCTTGACCGTGAACGACTGGTTGGCAAACGTGTCTTCGTGACCGGCTGTGAAGGTGTAGATCCCGCCCTCGGTTCCCAGAACCCTCACTAGTTTCAGCTCGCAGAAGTATCTAAAAAGAAAAACGATACTCCATAAACTCCGAATCAAGAGTCAGAATCTGTTTATTCGGGCCAAGTACATCACCATATACAAGGAATTTGTCTTGGTGAGGGTTGGAATACAGTATATACAAAACCTGATGCTATGCACGGGATAAATTAAAAGGCGATGGCAGGGGCTACAGTAAGCGGCAGAATGGTTTCTACTATCGGATAACAATGGATGAGTGGCCTTAAATTTTTACTTTTTTTATTTTGTTATTACTAAATTACACTGGCTAAGTTACTACAAAGTTGTTACAATCTTATTACAATGTTATTACAACACTATTACAAAACTATTAGAGATATTTTACAAGTGTGTCTACCTGTATCTGTTGCGGTGGATGGTGATCACGTGCTCGGTGGTGTTGTGGAGCAGCCTGCCGTTGTAGGCCCAGGTCAGAGTGCGGAGAGCTGGGTAGGCGTCCAACTCCACCCTGAGGCTCAGGCTCTCCCCCTCTCTGACACGGGCTTCTCTGGGGCCGCCCGCCATAGTTATGAAACCTCGTTCTGGGAAACAGCGAATGGATGTTCCAAATTAGGCCTGTCGAATAACGCAAAGCAGCTCCGAAAGAAAATAAACCTGCGAGCGAGATTTGCATGGTATGCAAAAGCCAAACAGACAATTCATCGAAAATGATTTTACTGATAAAGCATGTTTTTTTTTGGTTGGTATTTTATGACCCTGTCAAGTAAAGCGCTGATGTCTGGTGGCTTGATTGATGATATGGCTCTGATTTTTCCATTAACAAATGGTTTGATTGACTAACTGGCCACTTATCATACAGTATATTACCTCCATGTCAACAACATCGAAGCGCACACACACACACACACACACACACACACACACACACACCATGCCTTTATAGCACACCCTCACCACAGACATCCAGCTGCAGGGCGGAGGAGGTGGTGCCTTTCTCGTTGTGCGCGTGGCAGCGGTAGATGCCCGAGTCTGATTGGTTGACGGCGGCGATCCAGAGCGAGGTGGAGCGCTTGTAACCACGGGAACCAGACAGGATGTGAGAGGTGTGGGCTTCCAGGGGGTTCTGCAGCGGGGTCGGGGGGGGGGGTCAGAGGTCAATGGTCAGCTCTATCATATCAAGAGCGATAATATGTTTTTAATGCCATTTAACATGAATACATGTATGAATATAAGTCAATTGAGTCTTGTCAGCCATCCGTCTCCTTGGGGGCCCAAACAGAGAGAAAGTTACACTATTCCTGATGCCCATCTCACCGCTGCAGAGGGGAAGTCCCACTTCAAACTGAATTCCGGGTTGACATTGGAGGAGCTACAGCCGAGCTCAAACTGCTCCCCCCTCCTGAGGATCACGTTCTCTCGGTGGGACAACAGGATCTCCGGAGGCACCTCTGGCACTGGAAAGTGGAAGGGGGGTTATTGTGAACTTCATTCTGATTGGACGGCAAGCGGGAAACCTGAAATTCGCAAACAACAAATCTACGCTTGGACACATGCTTCGTAAGTCAAATAAACGGGCAGCGGAGAGACTCCCATGACTCATTTGTGGCATTGAGGCTCTGGCTGTTTGCGAAGGGCTTGGTTCAACACGTTTGCCCCAAACAGCAGCTTCACGCTCGGTTTCAAATCTTTAGGCGCTCTAATCCCCACTCTCCAATTCGCTCCTCCCAGCTCCCGCTAACGTATTTTCTCCTCCTTCGCTCTCTCTCTCTCGCTCTCTCTCTCTCTCTCTCCAGGCCGTTAAAAGGATACTAGATCATGTCTCTCTCAAGCGCTGAGGTTTTTGCTTCATCTTAGGAGCTCATCCCATGACTGACCCAGATAAAACCACTGACGCCCAGGCACGCAGTGATGGAGGGACGATCGGTTCACATTTGTTTATTTAATGGCCTTTACATTGGATTTTTTCACTACATCTGTTTATTATTTCACGACGCAAACGTCCAAATTATATCATTATGGCTTTACGCCATTTCCACGGCTCATGATCCTCTACACAGAACATCCTCAACAAAACCGGATTTTGTTGTTCACAAAACAATCAAACCAATAATAAGCTAATTTTCCGGAGATATCAATGTTGTGGAAACTTGTTATTGTGGCATGTACAGCACTCTTTTTGTTGTCGTTGATTTATTTTCAGATTTATTTTGCACAGAAAATTAACCAGATCCGGAGGGATGAAATTTTAAACGTTGACTGCCAGTCACAGCGAGAATATATCATCGTATTTTTTACTGCCTACTCATGTTTGGACAGAATTCGCTGCCAGATCAGATCAGATCTGCTTTTTTTCCGCTGGTACATTTTCTCCTTGCAATAAAAACTGCCTTATTCCATTTTTTCCTCCGCTCTCACTTCCTCCTATTCCAGGGCTGTAAGTGGTATTTGGCGAGGTAGATTGGCATTAAAATGAGGGCTGGATACTGAGAAGGTGGGAGTGCTTTATATTTTATTAGATATTGTGTGAGTAGATGAGTATACAGTAACCTGTGAATCAGAGTAATGGTACCTAACCAAGTTGATGAATTGCATGTACATGTAGCAGGGGGACTAATTTCCATTTATGGTGTTTAAAAAAAAAAAAAGGATATTTCCCTAATCACTCTCATTATATTTCATGTATTGAGTCATAGGCCTTTTTTTAGTTTAAGAACCCCCCCCACCCGCATTATCTTCTTGCTCACCAAGTCGTACGTCCACGGTGTACTGGCTGGACTTCACCGCGTCTCCCCCGAGCCGTCCCACGCACACGTAGCATCCCTCATACTCCTTCCGGGCGCCGCTGATGATGACACCTCGCTGGGGGCTGCTCCGGTAACGCAGACCCGGCGGCAGGGGCTGCCCGTCGCACGTCTCCAGGGCCAGCAGGGTCACATCGGGGTCTGTGACCAGACAGGGGATGGTGCAGTTCTCCCCCGCGCGGACCAGGATGCCGTTCACCATGGTCCGCTGGAATGCATTCTGGGGGTCTTTGGGGCAGAGAGTGTGTGTGTGTGGGGGGGCGGGGCACAACATATCCTGGGTTAATCATAAGAGGCGGACACACAAGCAGAAACTTGATTGTGGTGTGGGGATGGTGTGGTTTGAGCAGCCACACCTGACCTGGATCTAGGTAACTGGTTGCTCGTTGGTTGGTCTAACGAGCAACAGGTAAAACCCCCATCCCCACACTCACTCAGGAGAGGAGCCCCTGTCATGACACATGTTCATCTGCTCCTGGGCTAATTCCAAATGGCCAACTCTCTACAATAAACTGGTGTCTCTACAACCCCGTCTTATGTGTCTCCGTGCCGGAGGTCCCTGAACACGCCACTTGGGTGGTGCGTGGTAGTTCAAATCTGCCACATTGATTCACTCAGGAAGACTGAAATAAGGCTTTTTGCTTATGGGGCATGATGGCTCAGTGGTTAGCACTGTGGCCTCATTTAACTCTCCTGCCAATGTCCTTGGAACTGGAGTTGGTCCCAGGGGCGTCCTACTGCTTCTAGATCGCTAGGATGGGTAAACAGGACAATTTTCCCCACAAGGATTTATAAAGTGGTTCTTATTTCGCAGCGATAGATGTCCTTTGATGTAATCTAAAAGGCATGTGCATAATTCACTATGCTGCTGGTGCAGTGTGCAAAGTTGTTTTTATACAAAGCTCTTTAGAGAGTTAAGACCGTTTGGGCCGCTGCCCAGTATTGTTTGTCACACGTGGGTGGATGTAGTGATGTGCCTCGTACTTTAGTCAGTGTGGCTGTTCGTTGCTGCTGCCGCTGATATCGAATTGTTCTGAATGTCAACCTTGACCGTGACATAGGTCTTCACCCACCTTTCACGTAGACATAGATGGAGCTGTGCTCCAGGGTCTTGTTGTTGACACACACGTAGCGCCCCATGTGGACGGCCTGAGCCGACAACACCTTGACGTAGGCGACTCCGTTCTGCTCCACCTCCCCCTCCAGCCGACGGGCCCGCTCCCTCTGCCACCGCACACCTGACGGGACTGTTGTTGTGTCCGTGTCATGGCAACGTAGTTCCAGCCTCCCCTTCTTGGGAACTACCACATGTGGCCCGCTGGGGGTGATGAGTGGCTTGGAGTGGACTGGGGCAGAGGAAATGCAAGGTGCTTTGATATGTAGAAGTTATGCTTTTCTTTTTTCTTTTTTTTTTTTAACATTACTTGCGTTAAACGACTCTTGGCCAGAGCAATAGAAGACAAAACCCTTCTGTGGGTCATTGAGGCTCGCAGCCACCTCCAGAACTGTTATACGGGTATAAACATTATAAACATAGAGAAGATCCTGAGAGATGGAGTTCATCAAAGCAAGGATATCATCAGCCGCCAGAGCTAATCTCTCTTTCCCTTATGCAATTTGACCTTGCAGTGAGGGCTGCAGTCTCACACTTCCACTCTCCTCACACTCCCATTTATTGTGCAATTTAATACTTATTCTTCCCACTATACAATCTTATTACGAGGCCAGGATAGAATAGAAGGGCAAGTGGTTTTGTCTGTGCGTTTATACACTCTGATCTATAACTCAAGATGGGCAACTAAAGAAACAACTGCTCCACTGCCTTATCAATAAGTATGACTTGTCCACCCAATGAGAAATCGTGCATTAAGGAGCCAAAATAAATATCATTCTTAAGAGGGGAAACTACGACATTTTTTGTCCGAACAACCGGGCCCCAAACTTCAAGCCTTATCTTTTCACATGACACGGCTCCGGTCTCCAACAGAATAACCATGTTACTGCTGTGCCTTCGGGCGAGGACGCACAAAAAATGTTGGAAAACGCGGTTTGATATACATCTATATTTTCATTCCTGCTTGTTTCTATCCACTTGATGTTCCTTCGTGGGAAGTCGCATGGCTCTCCAGCTTATTGCCAGCATGCATCGCGTGGCAGGGCAACGTAATACTTATTATTTGAGTAAATAATAGATTGTGTCCAGAATGCACGCGAACGCACACGCACGCACACACACACACACACACACACACACACACACACACACACACACACACACACACACACACACACACACACACACACACACACACACACACTTGTTGCCCGGGAACTCCGAAGCCCGAGGCTCCTTGTATGCAAACTAGGACTGATAGGATCTGCAGAGCCGTTAAATACTTTCCATGAGTAAACATCCCATTCTAGTAGCCTGGAAAAGGGTGCTAGAATATAAGATCGCACAATAAATCCACACAATAAAAAATAAATTAAAAAAACACACACACACACACACACACATAATAAATAACTCCCTCAATAAATAATTGTTATGTTAATGTACGACCTTTGTCTACTGCGGGCCATTGCTTCCTTATTTCCGCTATAAAGGACAAGTTCAATAAGATATGATACGATAAGACTTGTGACATCTTGTGGTATTGAACTTGTCCTTTACAGTGTGAGTCTATCCCAGCCTATGCTGTTCGAGCTCCTCGGTGAGCACACAACATAATTATTGCATGTATTTATTTTTTTATTTTTTTCAAATATAAATACAATTGAGGTCTTACCTGTGGTCGACAGGCAGATGAAATGTGTGGCCAGGATAATCCAGTAGTGTGTCATGGTGGTTATACTTCTGTTCCCTCCTGCGGGTGAACCATGCTGCTCGACCCAAACAACTCTCGGTGTGAGATGGTTTACTCTTCCTCCCACGGATCTCTGCGAGGACCTTGCGCGTACATCGCCTCTCTCTCTCTCCCGCTCTCTCTCTCCCTCTCTCTCTCTCTCTCCGCTGTGTGCGTGCGTGTGTGTGTGTGTGCGTGTGTGTGTGTGTGCGTGTGTGTGTGTGTGTGTGTGTGTGTGAGCGCGCGTATGTGCGTGCGTGTGCGTGCGCAGTCCCTCCCTCCGCAGTTTCGTTCTGCTGCGCGTCGGCTGGAGAAGCGCCGAAGCGATGAGTCGCTTGTTACCGGAAAAAAAAAAAAAAAAAAAAAAAAAATCGACCTCTCCAGCCGCACTTTTATTTGACCATGTTTTTATTAGTGTTTCTATTTTTTCCCTTTTCCCCCCATTATATAGACATTGTTTACATTATTCTTCATGAGATTCGTGGTGTGGAAAGACACGGTCGGTGCATGTTCAGTGGTGGAAAGTAACGGATTACACGTACTTTGTTACTATATTACGTACGTTTCTTAAGTAGTTGAGTTACTGTATTTAAATGCATTTTCGAATATATATATGTATATACTGTACATATACATATATATATATATATCTCAGGGACCGCTGACGCAGAATTGCTCATCGATGATTCATTAGGTCGATATCCTTGTAAAATACCATGACTAGACTTTATTTAGACTAGTACTTTATTGTAAATTATAATCAGGATATGCATGAGTACTCATCTGCAGAGAAGAAAAAAAATGCACAGTAGCACATCGGCATTTGTACTTCAGTAAAATTATACAACTACTTGCCCTTAAATGTATACTTCATAGAGTGCGATTGTATCTTCTTTTCCTGCAGATCACTGCTCATGCAGCTCCTGATTATAATTCACAAAGAAAATAGTACAGGCAAATAAACATTTATTTCCTGGAAAAAATTGATAGGCCTACAGTAAACCTAGCCTGAAGTAGAGAACCTAAAGGAGAGTAAATCGACAGATAGATAGATAGATAGATAGATAGATAGATAGATAGATAGATAGATAGATAGATAGATAGATAGATAGATAGATAGATAAACAGACAGACAGACAGACAGACAGACAGACAGAAAGACAGACAGACAGACAGACAGACAGACAGACAGACAGACAGACAGACAGATAGATAGATAGATAGATAGATAGATAGATAGATAGATATATAGATAGATAGATAGATAGATAGATAGATAGATAGATAGATAGATGGATAGATAGATAGATGGATAGATAGATAGACAATAAACAAGAAAAATGAGCAGTAAATAAGATATTAGATAAGATATTAGATATTAGTTTTTAAGGTAGCGAGAGTCTCGAGACTGAATATACTTAGATACTTGAAACATGTATACCTAAAGACAGTTACTTTCCACCACTGGTCTCACTCAGTGTGTCTTTGTTGTTATGCCACACATTATTACACGGCTAACATCATTTAATGGCACTTTGGACAGCTGATCCGTTAAACCAACCAATTTCACGACCAAACCAGCCCACTTGGTTACATTTCCTGCAGACATTCCCCTTGAAGACGTGACACAAATGTTTGCTCCACCGTCAAATAAAAAGCCCTGGAAATAACACTCGATCACACCCACTGCCCCCCCCCCCTTGTCTCCGTTTTGTACAAAGAGGGTGAACAAGAACAACTAGACTTTTTTTTCATGTTTGTTTTTTTTTAGATGATCCCTCGTGTTCTGGACTCCATCGAGCAACCGCGACCACAAGACCACCGCTCCAAGCCAAATCTGCTGAATACGTTCTTTTTGGGGGGGGGGGGGGGGGGCACCGACGTCCAAAATAAAAAGCAGATAAACCATGTGGCTGTGAAAGATGTTTTTGTAATCATCCTCGGCTGAATGGGGGTGTTTCATGGCCACACTACAATAAGGTTTGTTGTTTTATACCCAGTGATCTGGCTAGCATGCCAAAGATACAGGGTTTGGAGAATAACCCGCTTCATGTTGTGCTCTGTGGGCTGTAATCAAAGTCAACGGGGCGGCAGGGGTAGCTTCGGAGGTAGTGTGATTGTCTGGCGACTGGAGGCAGATGCGCTGTATGAAGGGGGGGGGAGTTAGGACGATTTTGAGGGCCTGTGACTATCAGTCAGTGGCGATTCTAGGGGGTGGCCTAAATGTTATCAGCCACCCATGTGGCCACCCCAGATCTGATAGGTAGCTGGTCATGGGGCCCAAAATGCCTATTGACACTCTGACTGGAGGGTTGGGGGCGTGGTTCGCTTCCTCTGGACTAATTTGCCAAGGCGTCTTCGAGTGAGACTCATAACCCTCACCCCTAAGCGGTTGTCTCCTTGCACAGCTGACATGGCCGTCGGTCGGTGTGTGAACTTGTGAACGTGAGGCATGGAGCATGTAAAAACGCTTTGCCTTAGCGGCTAGAAAAGCACTTTATAAATGCTGTCCATTTACCATTTAAAGGAATATGTGCTGTTCTTTTTAACGCGTCCTGACCCCAGGAACTACATTGTGTGCCCAACTGCGGCCAACTCTTCCAACTTAACACCTACCATTGGATATCAGATGGCGCTTTTGAGACAAAGACAACTTTAAATGACGCGCACAGCTCACCTGAGGGCCAGCGGCCAGCCCAGCCGCCCACATGCTCCACAGCAGTGACGCTCTATGAATGCACCCTATATGTGTGTGTGTGTGTGTGTGTGTGCGTGCGTGTGTGTGTGTGTGTGTGTGTGTGTGTGTGTTTGTGCAAGTGAGAGAGGGAGTATCTGTGAACCTTCAACCTGGATCGTCCATATGTCTTCCACCCCGCCCCTCCAGCGTTTGGATGTCATTTGAGCGCTTCATACGCCGTGCATTATTTATCAATGAGGTGAGTGTCCGTGGCAGATCAGGGCTGACTCACGATGGCTTGTTTTCTCAATCCGCGTGCGTGTGCGTGCGTGCGCTTGCGGATGCGCGCGCGTGCGTGTGTGAGTGTGTGTGTGTGTCTGAAGGTGCCCGCAGCGTGACTCAGTCTCTGCTTTTAGACGGATGAGGACAGCCATCTCGCTAAGGGCAGCAGAGGTTTTACACAAGAAAGATAGCCACTTAGACTGGATTACGTAATAATAAAAAAAAAATCACCCTTCCCCCACCTTCATCTTTCTCTCTCTTTTTCTCTCTCTCTCATTGTCATTCTTTCTCTGTCTTTCTTTGGACACACATACACTCATCCTAACTCAATCACATACGAATGCAGCTGTTTCCACACCCATCTACGGGCACAATCACAATATGTGCATCTATGGCCGGATGCATAGACACAGGCACACACACACACACACACACACACACGCACGCACGCACACACACACACACACACACATTCAGATAAACACACAGAGCGTCCTATATCATTGCCCCCCACTACAAGGCCATACGAAAACATGTTTCTGTGCACACACACACACACACACACACACACAAGTGTTCTCTATTCCTCTGATGCAGTCCCACCGCATTGCCTCTCTTGCTGACTCTACATTCCAAACCTAATATCTGTGTCCATTTGTTTGTCCACTTCTTCCATCTGGCCAGTGCGGCGGGATCTCTTTGACCCTCCTGTGCGGTCGTAAAGTGTTTATCTACGTTCGAACTGTGGCCATTCACACATCAGCCCCGAACTCGTAGAACCCGGACTGACCCAGCTGTCAAAACCCAAAAGCCCTTCCCCTGAGGAACGGCTAAAAAGCCTTTGATTCACTCTCGATTTGATCCAATTCACTTTGGTTGAACTCACCTCGGGTCATTAGGACTTTCATTAATTTTGGTTGTCTCTCGGCTCTTCCTTGGGATTAACCGTGGCCCTGTGATATTCAAGCTGTGGTAGATTGCACTATGGGGGCACACCCAAAGAAATACACAACAAATGGTGGCTCAATTCAGGTCTTCTGTTGACTATTGAAGTATATACTGTATATAATATCGCTGTGGCGCAGGCATGGTGTGGTTTGGGCAAGCCACGCCCAATCCTGGGTCCCCATTTACCTAGACCCAGGTCAGGTGTGGCTGCTCAAACCCTACCATGTCCGCCCCACAGTTGCCAACTCCGAGGCAGGGATAAGATCAGACCTCTCCCGCTGTGACAGATGGATCTTATTTACTCCCGAACAAAAGCAGGAACGGCCATGGCAAATGGTCCCGGGCGGCACGGGGGACGGGTGACGGGTAAACAACCATATGCTGGATCCGAAGAGATGATGTGGATTGAAATTGTGCAAAGCGCATATATCTGAGTAAGCCAATATCTGTGTCTGTAATTAACGATAGCCCAATGATCGCCCTGTGCCGGGATAAACCTGATTAGCATCGACTAGACTGTGAACCATCCCTGATCCACCGTAAGGAGAGAGGGGTGGATAGTGGAAGGGAGGGAGGGAGGGAGGGAGGGAGGGGGAGGACTTAAGGAAAGGAAGGAGAGGGGGGGTAAACAAGGGGAAAGGAGGGAAGAAGAGGAAGTGAAGGAAGGGGAAGAGGAGAGGTAATGCTGGAGGTGGGGTAGGGGTTGTGAGATGGGGAAAGTGAGAGGGGATGAAAAACAAACTGAACGAGGTGAAGGGAGAGAATATGAAGAGGTTTGGGGGGGTGGGGTGGGGTGAGGTGGGGGTGTGTGTGTTGGTGTGGGGGATTAATGGAGTGACGTAACGCCCAGGCACAGGAGAACGGAATAAAAACAGAAGCGGGCAGGGGAACGGACAACGTGAGGGGAGCACGGAATGAAACAAAGAAAGGTTGAAGAGAGAGAGGGAGTGCACAAACTCATTTATAGCGCAGAAAAACTGCAAATTTGAGGATGATTTCGGCGGGGGGCATCTCACGGACACATGCGCGCAATGGAAGTGCGTGTGTATCCTCGTGTGTATCCTCAAATTTGGAATCCCCACGGGGTTTAAGAACGTGACATGTGAAGCCCGGTAATTGCTCGTTTCTTGCAGAATATGCTGCTCCTCTGATGTGACAGCCCGACACAGTAGGAGAGAGAGTGAGCCACTTCCAAACCATTTATGCAACACTGCCTACTACTAATATATTCTGGATTTTACTGCTCTTATCTAATGCTATAGGCCTATCCATGATAGGTTTATTGCTCATGGAAGTTCAAACTTAAATTTCAAAGCAATAGTAGATTGCTTTGTCAACTTAAGTGTTTTATAGATAGATAGATAGATAGATAGGCCCACTTTAATGGTGTAGGGGCCATGAACGCATTAACTATCTTGCATTATATAAGGCAACTTCGCTTGCATACAAACCACAGCACCAATGATGGGTATCTAAAGCGGACGGTCCGCTCATTGATAGTGATGGTGTTGATGGGGGGGACGAGCGTTTGCGTGGAGGACGGGACGCGACATCGATGTCAAAAAGGCAAAGGAGTACCTTTGCAGATCCGCGTGATTGGTTCATTTGATGTGTGTAAAAGCCCACGCGGTGGATGACCTACGCACACAGCGCGGTTCGGAGCAGTGATTCCCGAGCCAGTGGCGCCCCACGCGCCACCAGGGGGCGCCAGAAGGTGGGACGGCGGGTCACGAGGCCCCGGGCGCCCTGGGGGATGTGCTTCATCATGGTCAGAAGTAATTCAGATGCACGTTGGAACACAACCCGCGGCTGGCCGTTATGATGTATTGTGTTCTTTAAAAAGAAAAAAAAAAATCCTGCTCTCTCTACCACGAGAACGTTGAACTCGAAAAAGGCCAGTTTATCTGCCCCGTCCCAGCTTTACGTTACACATTTGCATTTTTGGTTGAGGTTTATTGGCTTGTTTGTTTTCAGGCTTGTCTTATATTGTCAACGTTTTCTATTTTTTTTTTTACTACTCTGTCCCTCTGTCTGTCTGTCTGTCATGGTGTTATCTCTGTGTGTGATTGTGGTTCTCTGGGTTTTTATCCAGGCAGTAATATTACACAGCACAACACATACTGTGTTGTGCTGTGTAATATTACGACATACCGTTACTGGCCACGTGGGGGCGCTGCAGGGAAGCGCGCTTATTATTATTATTATTTATTTATTTTTTTTAGCGCACAAGCCAACGATCTCTTCCGGGTTCACATTGCGTGCGTCTGGGGTGAATGTATCGAAGAGATTATTTCGGCGTTATTTCTTCTATTACCGGTGTCTGTTGCCTCCCCGGTGTCTTTACGGTTCGTTTGACATTTCGTGTCTAAGCTCCGTGTCCGTATAAAGCCGAGCCCCGGTCGTCGAGAGGCGAAGATGTCGGCCGAAGAGGCGGACAGAACAACCACCACGGATGCGAGCGGTGGAGACGAGGAGGAGGAATGGCTCTATGGAGGTGTCACAATACAACACGCTGAATTCACTCGTCTTGAGGGGAGGGGGATGGAAAACATGTGTAAATAGTACTGGGCGATATCGGTACCACGACGGCAGACGATACCGTTCGGGAGCTCGGTGGTCGCGATATCGTTCGTCGACATCGTGATATGAGACATGTTTGGGGTTTGACTAGCGTAATATCGCGATATCGTCAAATACCTATTTCTGCGCGACAGTGAAAGTAATGAACATCGACAGATTTTCAATATCGATGCATGCAGCCAACAAATATTGTGGGATTAGATTTTGTCGATATCGCCCTAAATTGTGGGGTGGCCCTGGAGATCTGTGTGTGCGCAGGGGATTTTATTGAGTTTTCTTTTTAGATGAGACCGAAGGCAAGGAGGACGACGAGGAAGCCAAACTCAATGCTGCAATAAGGTGTCCTTTAAACCACACATAATCACCTTGAGTATTCTAAGTATCATAAGTTGAGTTCTGCATTCATATGACCCTTTTATTTGTTGTGTGATCAGGGCGGCCACTGTTGTGACATCTTGGTTGCCGACACATTTTCATACAAATAATAGTGATTAATAGTTCATGATGTAAGCCCATAATAACACACCTACACCTATTTCAGAAGAGCCAGATATTGGCATTGAAGATTGGAAACCTTTTGGTACACAATTCTTCTCTACCCAACTGAGCAAAACACGCTCAATTCACAGTACTTATTGCAAAACGATTAAAAAACAAACAAAAAAAAAAGATGGCAATCTTCTCAAATAATTGCGGTCAGGCGATAATGTAATAATTGTGACAGCTCTTAGTGTAATTTATCATTTTGCTAATTAAAGACTATATACTCCTTATTTCCCCCAGCGTCCCTACAGATGCCCCCCTTGCAACCACAGAGGATTCCGTTGCTCATGCCACAGGAAACGGTGTGGCGGCTGAGGTTGGTAGATTAAAATCATTTTTGTTCAAAATTCTTTCCCACTGCTACTTCTGTTGCCATTCCAAACAAACATATATATTGTATCTCTATATTGTATTGTATCTGTTGCCATATACGTCTCTACCTTCATCTCATAGCCAACGGGAGAGGCAGCGGGCGAGGATGAAGACAGTGACAGCGACAGCGATGATGACGACGACGATGTTCGTGTCACCATCGGTGACATTAAAACTGGGGCCCCTCAGTACACGTAGGTCTTGGTCAAAACTAAGGGTTAATAATTTTCTGCTTTAAACACAGTTGGAGTTTGGGGGAAAATAATCCTTTACTATATAGTTATTATTTAATACTTTGAAGTTTATTGTCGACCAACTTTCTTGAAAAATAGACACCAATATCAGAAGGACTGGTATCCGTCTGGCATGCATGTTTATACAATATATAAAGGATACAAGTTATAGGAAAAAATAGGTTGCGTGTAAGTAAATTGGTTGATTATGCTGTAGAAGCTTAAAGGTCATAAATAGGATAAGGATAAATTGTATAGGCATGGTCCAGCACTAATTGGTGTGATAAATGACTTTATGATTGATTTGACATTGTCAATGGTCGCATTTTAATGCTGTTTCACCCCCACAGACCGTATGGAGCACCACCTGTCAATCTTAACATCAAGACAACAGGCTCTAGACCCTATGGACAGGGTATAGTTTTATATTATGTGCATTCAGTTGTAGATGTTCACCTCATTACAGTACAGTGTTTGCCCAAATGACATTCTATACATACTTTGTAGTAAATAAGACATAAATAGAAAATGTGGACGGATATTTTGTCTTTTCAGTGACTGCTAAGCTCAAGGGGGTGGACATGGAGGCTCCGGGGAACATTAATGGAGTTCCAGTACTGGAGGTGGACATGGAGTCTTTTGAGGAGAAGCCCTGGAGGAAACCAGGTGTGTGATTTGTGTGTCTGTCCGTGAGTTTTTGTTTGGGTGTTATCTCGGATCATAGAGGATTTAATAGAGTGAGATTGAAATCCTGTGGAGGATTGTGTATCTCACACCCTGTGTCTGTATATGTGTGAAGGGGCGGAAATATCCTGGGGACAGGGGAGTCCGGACCTCCCCTTCCTGGGGAAAAACAGTTGTCCCCCTCAATATATCATTGTACACATGACTATATAATTTTAAATAATATAGTAGTATGCATTGAAGGCACTTGTGATAATTATAGATGCAAAACAATGTGTTTTTAAGTTTTGAAAGGTTGCGTCCACCTCTCATATCCCACACTGGTTTGGTCCACTGCCATCCCCAAAACCCCACAAACACCCTTGGTGTGAGCAAACTCTGGAAGTGGTGGGTGACCTACAAAGAAACTACTTTGCGAAGGTTAACTTAAAACAAAGGATGTGCCGGACATTTTTTAGTTCTACAGCTCAGTAGAATAAAACACATTTGTACAGTTGTAACCAGACAGCATTTTGTTCGCTCAATTACCTCGCGGTTGAATCGTGTGCGTCAACGTGGCCATCATATTGGTGCGGGGCAGCCACGTCTCCTAATGCGTGCATGTCTAGAAATGCAGGAAATGGGATTCAAATAAAAAAATAAAAAAATCTGGGAGGACCCACAGACCCCCCATTTTATTGTAACCCCCCCACTTCTCAAACCAAATTTGTGTGTGTGTGTGTGTGTGTGTGTGTGTGTGTGTGTGTGTAGGAGCGGACCTGTCGGACTACTTCAACTACGGCTTCAACGAGGACACGTGGAAGTCCTACTGTGAGAAGCAGAAGAGGGTGCGCATGGGTCTCGAGATCTCCTCCGTCAGCTCAAACACAAGCAAGATCACTGTAAGGGACCGTCTAATAATGAACAAACAGCCTCCATTCCTCAATGTCTTTCTCTAAAATATTCATTCCTGTTTCCTTTCTTCTTCACATAACCCATTATACACCGATTAGCCACAACATTAAAACCAGTGACAGGTGAAGTGAATATCATTGCTCATCTTGTTCCAATGGCACCTGTTCAAGGGGTGGGATGTATTAGGCAGCAAGTGAACAGTCAGTTCTTGAAGTTGATGTGTTGGAAGCAGGAAAAATGGGCACGCGTAAGGATCTGAGCCACTTTGACAAGGACCAAATTGTGATGGCTAGACGACTGGGTCAGTGCATCTCCAAAACGGCAGGTCCTGTGGGGTGTTCCCGGTATGCAGTGGTTAGTACCTACCAAAAGTGGAAAGTTGTCCCTACCAGAAGTTGTCCTTTCTACCAAGGAAGGACAACCGGTAAACCAGCGACAGGGTCCTGGGTGCCCATCGGCTCATTGATGCGTGTGGGGAGCGAAGTCTAGCCCGTCTGGTCTGATCTCACAAATGTACTACTACTACTGTAGCACAAATTGCTGAAAACGTGGATTCTTGCTATGATAGAAAGATGTCAGAACACACAGTGCATCCCATCTTGCTGCGTATCGGGTTGCAAAGCCGCAGACCGGTCAGAATGCCCATGCTGACCCCTGTCCACCTCCGAAAGTGTCTACAATGGGCACTAGAGTGTCAGAACTGGACCATGGAGCAATGGAAGAAGGTGGCCTGGTCTGATCAATTTTCTTCAACATTTTCTTCTACATCATGTGGATGGCTGGGGTTAGGGTCCGATCAAGCATCTGTGGGATGTGCTGGAACAACAAGCCCGATCCATGGGGGCCCCACCTCACAACTTACAGGACTTAAAGGATCTGCTGCTAATGTCTTGGTACCAGATACCACTGAACACCTTCAGAGGTCTTGTGGAGTCCATGCCTCCACGGGTCAGAGCTAATCTTAAAAGGCTATATACACCTAAAATACTAGCTAATACCAAAAACAATGTAGCATCCTTTCCTCAATTTCATATTTGGACTGTGAAATAAGACTTAGTTGATCTCTATTTACAGTGCATTCAGAAAGTTTTCAGACCCCTTGCCACATGTTATAACAGCTCTTTTCTAAAATGTATTAATTCATTTTTCCCTCGTCAATATACGCACTATACCCCACAATGACAAAGCAAAAACATAAACTTTTGTAAATGAATTAAAAAAAAATTAAATATTACATTCACAAGTATTCAGGCCTTTTACTTATTACCTTGTTAAAGCACCTTTGGCAGCGATGACAGCCCCGAGTCTTCTTGGGAGTGATGCTACAAGCTTGGCACACCTGTGTTCGGGGAGTTTCTTCCATTCTCCTCTGCGGATCCTCAGGATGGATGGGTAGCGTCAGTGCACAGACGTTTTCTGGTATTGCCACAGATGTTCAATCGGGTTAAAGTCTGTGCTCTGGCTGGGCCACTTAAGGACATTCACAGACTTGTCCCAAAGCCGCTCCTGTGTTTTCTTGGTGTGTGTTTAGGATCGTTGTCCGGTTGGAAGGTTAACCTTTGCCATGCTTCATTGTATGGATGGTATTGGCAAGGTGACGAGTGGTGCCTCTTTTCCTCCATACACGCTGCTTGACATTCAGGCCAAGTAGTTAAATCTTGGAATCATCAGACCAGAGAATCTTATTTCTCATGGTCTGAGAGTCCTTTACATGCCTTCTGGCAAACTCCCAAGTGGGCTGTAATGTGCCTTTTACCGAGCATTGATGAAGTGCTGCACAGATGGTTGTCCTTCTGGAGTGTTCTTTCATCTCCACAAAATAACTCTGGATGTCCGTCTGAGCGACCATCGGGTTCTTGGTCACCTCCCTGATCAAGACCCTCTGTCTCCGTTTGCTCGGTTTGGCAGTCAGATCTAGGAGTGTTGGTGGTTCCAAACTTCTTCCATTTAAGAGGTATGGAGGCCACTGTGTTCTTGGGGACCTTCAATGCTGAAGAATTGACTCGACAGGATCCTGTCTCGCATGTCTCTGGACAATTATTTTGACCTCATGACTTGGTTTTTGCTCTGACATGCAATTGTGGGACCTTATCTAGGCAGGTGTGTGTTTTTCCAAATCATGTGCAATCAATTGAATCTTACAATGGATTCCAATCAAGTTTTAGAAATATCTCAAGGATGATCAATAGAACCAGGATGCTCCTGAGCACAATTGCCAGTTGTCATAGTAAAGGGTCTGAATACATACCTAAAATGTTATTACATTTTACATTTAGTCATTTAGCAGACGCTTTTATCCAAAGCGACTTACAATTGTTCAAACACTGACGGACGCAGCCATCAGGAGCAATTAGGGGTTAAGTGTCTTGCTCAAGGACACTACAGCATGCTAGCAGGAGGAGCCTGGGATCGAACCAGCGACCAGTTATATTTCTGTTTTTTGTTTTTAATAAATTTGCAAAAAAAATGTAATCCATTTTAGACTGGGCTATAAGGCTGTAACATAACAAAATGTGCAAAAAGTGTAGGGGTCTGAAAACTTGTACTCTGTATCAACCATGAGGTGAATACCATTTTCTTTGGTCCCAAAAAATAGAAAAAACAAGCATGAAATAAAGATTTCTCACGTCTGTTCAGGTTCAGCAAGGCAGGACGGGCAACGATAAAGATGTGTCCATTCTGTCGGTCCACACCTCTAAGCCAGACTTCACCACCCCAGCCAGTCTCTACAAGCCGACCGTCAGCCAGCTTACCAGGTAAGTAAGGGTGTAACAATTCACCGATACCAATCGGAAACTGGTTTTACATTTAGACATTTAGTCATTCAGCAGACGCTTTTATCCAAAGCGACTTACAAGGGAGAATAACATTCAAGCTACAGTTACGTTTTAACTTTAAAGCAACACTATGTAACTTTTCTACCTTAAAATAATTATACAATACTATATACTAACAATACTAGAAAAAAAACAACTTCATGAGCTTCAGAATCATTTTGACTGTATAGTGACTCCACCCCTTTCTTCCCACCCACTGAAAAATACTTGGGGCTCCCTGGTCTTTTATGAAATGTCTATTTGAGCGTAAGCAATGCCGCTTTCACAGAATTGGCTTATTTTAATTTATGGTGGAAAATTAATGTCTACATTAAACAAATGTTAAGAACTGTATCAGATTGTATTTTCATCACACCGAATCAAACCAAATCGTTCTATATTAAAACGTATCATCCCCGAATCATATCGAAACCCATGTATCTAGATACGCATCGGCTCATCTTATAAGGGAGAGATGCACACCAGCCTACTATCTATGGACTGCTAGATCTACCTACGTACTAATAATAATAATAATAATAATAATAATAATAATAATAATAATAATAATAACCTTTATATTTATTGCACCTTTCATAAACAATGCACAACGCTAAGTGATATACATTAGTAGAGGTCATCAGGTATTAGTAATGATAATGAAAAAAATGAAACAAGCAAAAGTCATTTAATAAGAATAAGTAAATATTATACACTGCTAAGTATAATGTACAATACATTATAGTATACTGTATAATAACACTGAAATCTATTTCAGTGTTATTGCATCATATTTGTTGTGGTTGTTGAGGCTTAGACTAAAGCAAAGACCAAATTATCTAAAAACAGCTGGGGATATAGCCAAATGATAATATTATGTCAATGTTTGTTTCTTTCTTTTTAACATTATGCAATGGTGATTTAAATAGAAATTATAATTTAAGTCTGATTTTGCCCAAAAATTGCCTGTTACGATTGCATTTTCAATGTTAGATGACTAAAATATCACAACCACGCTATTTAAAGCTATATAGCTGTAACACACAGAGACAAATGAATATATACCTGTGGCCTCCTAAAGTGTGTGTGTGTGTGTGTGTGTGTGTGTGTGTGTGTGTGTGTGTGTGTGTGTGTGTGTGTGTGTGTGTGTGTGTGTGTGTGTGTGTGTGTGTGTGTGTTTTTAATTTCCTTTCCCCTGGTCCCTCTTGTGTTGGAACGGTAGAATCACTCCCCCTCCGTGGACTGGCCCGCCTGTTCCGGACATGTCTTATTATACGTAAGTGGGCATGGCCTCGTCCTTATAAGGTCAAGTGCACGGTGGCATTTGCTCGACCATCAAACCCGACCGACTGGGGGGGCAGACAACAAAAACCTCCAGCCTTGTCTGTTCAATGTTTTGTTGTTGTCTCTCCAATGTGCTTCCTCCGGTTGATTGTTTTGTACTTGTTGTCATTCTTCGTCAGCGATTTTATGGATTGGCTAACTTAACTCACACGTAGGGGCGGTAGAACCTCCATCGTTAGAGCTTTATCAATTTTGCTCAAAAGCTAATAATCAGAATAATCATCTTCTCATCACGGTAAAGTTTTCTTGTAACCAGATCCATAGGCAGCGTCACAACGGCGGTCGATGAATTGATTCTTCTCTGTGTTGATAAGTAGAAGGATTGTATTGATCTCCAGGTCTCACTAAAAATGGCCGCCTATGTTGCTATATACTACTACTATATACCATCTCAAAGGCTACAGCTGTGCCAAAGCTTGTAATACATTCCTGTTCTATTTAACACAATTTTACGCGTACTTATACTTTCACTTGATAACTTTTTCACAAAGACAATTTGTTTTTCTTTAAAAAAAAAAAAAAAAAAATGGACCATTTTTTAAACTGGAAAAACAAACTGTCAAAAAGCAATCCATCCAAAAGTCAAGTCAGTAGAATCCCATTTAGTCACTTAACCAGGGATGTGATGTCTGAAGCACAGCAGGGAACATTTATGTGTAGTGTAGTTCTGTTTGATGCCTTCTTAGTTCTGTTAACTGTTCAAAGCTACGTTTTGGGGATGGGGGCTGGGTCAATGTGCAGTTATCAGCCACAGTCATATATGCTCTGTTGAAACTTCCAAACATAGGGAAATTGACAAGCTTTACAATGATGAAGGCTTTTGCCGCGTGCCAGTAAACGTGTACGTGTTTGTGTTTTCCCCTCGTTTGGACGGCGCCCCGTGCTCGCTTTGTTTCGTTCTGTGTCTGATCTGTTAATCTTCCAGGAAGACGAGCGGGACCATAGATGTGATTGGCGGACAGACAGCCACCATCAGCCGGGTGGAGGGGCGTCGCAGACACAACCTGGAGGGAAACAATATCCAGGTACAAAAACATATGAGCAGTCTGATACATGCTAAATTAGGAAAAGGTCCCAGATAGGAGAATCAGATGCAACCATCATCAAACATGTCGGATATTATGTGTGATGTCAAGTGATGACTTATTTTCCCTTGCACTCTTTATGTTGGATGTCGCTCGTGGAGAGAAGCGGATTACAGGCCAATCATTATGTTGTGATGACGCCAAACCGACACTACCAATCATATTGTTGTGTAAAAACGCAGTCGCCGTGCTCTGCATGGGTCGTCTCCACAAAGGTCTCAGAAAAGCAGGTTTTGGTTTGAGAATTAAGCTACATGAATCTTCTGAATGAGGAGGATTTGGGGGAGGAAGAGATGCTTCATCTTGACCTGGGACATGATAAATCATTTATTAAGATGACTCGTGTCATTTCACAAAATGTTGATTCAGTCAGTTTTATGTGTATGTTAAAAACAGCTCGATTTTATTCTTTTTTTTTTTTTTTTAAGATACCCAGAGAAAGGATCATCTTAAGTCATCTTGGAACATAGACAAAAACATAGTTGTCATATTTTCATCATGATGCAACGCTGTTAAAGACAAGAAATAAAGGTGGTGTTTTTGTCGGCCTGCAGGTGATCTCGGAGCATTCGACCTCGGAGACTGAAGCTGCGCCGGCCAAGATGCCCCCGTTCTTCCCCCCGGGGCCGCTGCCCCCCAACATCCCGCCTCCCCCCTTCCTCCCGCCTCCCCCAAACGTCAGCACCGCACCCCCGCTCATCCCGCCACCGAGTGAGTTCCCCCTCGCTCTCGCTGATTTCCCAGCGCAGATCTTTTTCCAGTGACACATTGGCATGTTTTTTTTTTAAATGATGGTTCTCGCTCGCTATCTCGCAGGGCTGCCCATCACTGTCCCTCCCCCTGGCTTCCCACCTCCACCCAGCGGACCCCCGCCCTCGCTCATCCCCACCATGGACGGGTAACACACACACACACTCACACACAGTGTTGTGGACAACAGAGAATCATGTAATGCACTGAATTTCTGTGAATTGAATGTACAATACAGTAAAAAAAATAAAATAAAAAAAATAAAAAAATCAATATTTAAGGGATTGAGAAGATTGAATGATTTTAAATGCAACAACAAGTAAGGGTCAATATAATCAATTGAAAACACATTTTTCTCACAATCACACACAGAAATAGACTATGCTATATACAGGCTATATTGAGTTATTTTGATTGCTGATGATCTCTCTCCATTTTTAAGCAGCGGTCATCCTGGAGGCTATGATGGCCGCTCTGTCCCGCCATACCCCTTCCCTCAAGGTAGGGGACGCTAAATCCTAAAACCATGATTCTATCCCCAAAATCCTCGACGTCATTTTTTTATATTTGTTTATTATTCTATCATTATGGTGCACTGATGTTACTTTCTTTCTCACGTAAATGAATATTGTTGAGATTGCCTAATTTAAGAATGTTTTATTGAAAGCAACTTTGAACGAAGCCATTTGTCATTTGTAGTTGAAGCAACCATACTTCAAAGTCAGCAAAGCCTTGGAAATGAAGAAAGATTTGAATTGATCCATTTTGATATCAACTGAGCTGGGGTTGATTCACACCAGTAACACACACTCCCCCCAGGTGCGTACCCTCCCCCGATGCCGGGCGGCGTGGTGCCACCGTGGCCCCCCATGATAGATAACTCCAAATCCTGGGACTACTACCCCCGGCGAGAGGAGAAGAGGGACAAGGAGAGGGAGAGGCCCCGCGAGAGGCAGCACGAGCGGGAGAGGGAGCGGGAGCGAGAGCACAGCCCGTCGGCCATGAGCTACACCAGGTCAGAGAGGGACACACACACACACACACACACACACACACACACACACACACACACACACACTGCCGGGTGTCTCCGTCGTGTCCCCAAAAACTATTAAAATCTCAAAGTACCACAGTAATGCTAATTAATGCAAACATGGTAAGACGACACCTTGACAAGATAACATGTTTCCCTAAGTGACGAGGAGCGCTACCGTTACCGCGAGTACCAGGAGCGCGGCTACGTGGAGCGCCACCGCGAGAGGGCGAGTCGAGAGAAGGAGGACCGTCACCGAGAGAGGAGGCACAGGGAGAAGGAGGAGGGCCGCCACAAGTCCTCACGCAGGTACACCTTCCAGTACTATATGTGCATATATATCGTAGATGTGTCAATAACATGACGCTCTTATTTTTGTGTCACCAAAATAAACTAGATATAAAGTCTAAATGTCAGACTGTGTTTTAGACAGTGAAAAGGCTTTATTAAGGGTTGTACCGCCTGACTTTTTTTTTTTTTTAATTTTCTTTCACAAGTTACGTCAAAAATCTTAACAACAGGGTTCTTAAGAAATCCTTGAGGTGCTTGAATTTCATCCCCAGAAATTGAAGTAGCGGAATACCTTGAAAATAGACACTTTGGAGTGCTTAAAATGTCCATGAAAAACACGTCACTGAAAACCTGTCATATTCCCCCTGGTTTTTGTTATTCAAATTGTAATGTGATAAAACATTTCCAGAATCACTTTTACGACACAGTTATGCCAGGGAAATAATATGCCAGTAGATAACACAGTGAGATTAGAGATGAGAATGAGATTAATAATAGATATATAGACAATAGACGTAGTAATATAAATAAAAGACAACGTGAGTAAGGTTATATGATATTTTAGGTCCTTGAAAATTTAAATAGTGCATAAAAATTACTTGAAAATCCTGGATTTAATTTTGTAGTGCCGGAATAGACCCTGTGACAAACTAAGTCGACTAACTTAATATACATATGTGAATAAACAAAAGGCATATATTTTTTTACAAAATCAAAAATTATAAATGCCTGTACCTACTTCCCTTTAAAAAATATTGTGTCATCTACTGTTATACATCAGCACACACACATGCAAGGAGACATTTGGGCGAAAATTCATTATTCCTTCCAAGTCGTGGAAAATCATCATGAAAACAAAACCTCATGTGTCACTGGATCCAGACAATGCAAGAGAGGCGCTGAGATTTTAATGTTTTTATTTTTGCCAAAAAAAACCCCTCTTTCTGTAGTGCGCACCAACCACCACCGGGTGAGTTGGTGCGCAGTGAGCGTTCCGGACAGACAGCAGTCGCTACCTTGATGGCTGAGTCACTTCAGCCTGGGAATCCACCTCCCGCTCATCCTCCATCGCCGTATCCTCAGGGATGCAGAGACACAGACAGATACATGATTAAAAGGAGTTTTTTAATCAAAGTCTGATAACATTTGTTACTAATAAATCTAATCAACATATACAGAATCCTTGGTTCAGAATTAATGTCACATCTCAAAAAGCTGCAAAAACATTTGAAAATATATCACAGAAGCCCTTAAAAGACTGACAAGAGCTAGGGTGGCCATCCCTCCCTTAGCTCGGACAGTCCAGTTTTTAAATACTGCGTCTGTCTACCGGCGCAGCCTTGAGCTGGATGCTCAAATGTCCTCCTATTGAGAACGTCCCCATTTTATACTTTATCTGATGGTTTATAATACATAAAGGAAAATTGTGCTTCGTGAGAATTCACCGGACATTGTGATCAGAGAGATTTAAATGTCGGACTTCAACATATTTTCCCTGCTCCTAAAAACACCAATATAGATGAAATCGGAAAGACATTGAGTCATATTGAGTACTGTAGTACGGTTGTCATACTGTGAAAATTTCATAGTCACATCCTAGTGGAGATTTGTGGTTGTTCGATATGGGTTTTTAATTGGCCGATATGAAATCCATGTCGTTGTTGATTTTTTTTTTAAAATATATATATATATATATATATATATATATATATATATATATATATATATATAAAACAAATGAGACAACTGTTTGTTTGTTTATTTATTTTAAGCGTGAATTGGCATTGAGAAAGCGGATTTCTGCGGTTGAGACAACCATGAGCTGCGCTCCGCTGTGTGTCCCCCCTGCCACTCCGTTCCCTTATTGGGAAAAAAAAGTAAAAAAAAATGTTTCATACAAGTTGGGAAGCACACAAAAATAAATAGAGCTCAAATAAAAAGACAGAAAACCGGAGCGCACGCACGGTGCACCGCTGTCTGAAGGAGGGAAAAAATAAAAACACTACTGACATTCTCTTGAGTTTACGTTTTGCCTCAAATGCAAAGTGTTTCTCAACGGCACTCCTGCTAACACCTTAAATAGTGTGTGTGTGTGTGTGTGTGTGTGTGTGTGTGTGTGTGTGTGTGTGTGTCGCTGTCAGAGAGAGTGAGGAAGTGCAGCTGTCACCGGTATTTTGATAGTGCGGAAAATTAGTATTGACCATTTCAAATATTCATAAACTATGTATAGGCCTCGTGAGCGCAGGCATCGGCTCATGCCGATTATCTCAAAATGCCAAATGTCGGCCCAATTAATCGGCTGACCGATCAATAGGTCGCCCACTAGTGTACATGATGCACTCTGCTGCCACCTAGTCTGTACAGGTAGCAAGTACAAACAGTGGACAAAATTCGCCCTTTGCCCTGCGGATGGTAGTGTTATTGTTTTATATTCAAATTAATTAATAATTTATTCTATTTCTCTCTTTTGTGAGGATTTTTGACCATTACTCGGTACCAGTATGAAAGGATCATCCAGGATTGTTCTCTACTCCCCACTCTCTCCATCACCTTTCTCCCCTAACCCATCTAAATATTTCTCCCTTGAATCTAACTTGAATCCGATTTGTTTCTCCTCTCCACTGACACACCCCCCCCCCCCATTAGCAGCAGTAGCCGGAGGAGGCACGACAGCGAGGAGGGCGACAGCCACCGCCGGCACAAGCACAAGAAGAGCAAGAGGAGCAAGGAGGGCAAGGAAGCCAGCGAGGAGATCAGCGCAGACCAAGAGAACCAGGAGGCCATGGAGTGATTCCCAACTCCTCCTCTCTCTCTCTTTTTTTGTCATTTTGGTTTTTCCTTTTCATTGCCATCCTGTTTGTTGATCCCCATTCCCATCCAAACCTTTCATCAGGCCTTCGTAGATTGGTGGTGGGGCGGGGTGGTTCTCTCAGTCCCACCATCATGAAAGCAGAGCAGATGCACCACGGAGGTTTTGTTTTCGTCCCACCGGCGTTCTCCTCCCCTCCCCCCCGCCCTTCACCTCCATCGCGAGGGAGATTCTGTTGTTGATTTTGTCGTGTTCAGCATCTACCGAGTTGTTAGTTCAATTAAAAGAGGTTTTTGATAAGTTGTGGGTTTGGAGTTTGGTTTTCATAGTTTTGTAACTATTATGTTATGGTTGACAAGATCCCTCCAAATGATAGTAAAAGGGTATATATTGGCTGTGCTGGGAATCCTGCCCCCTCTGCTGCCAGGAAGCGCAAACTACAGGGCAGTCACAATAAATGAATCAGAGATAATAAATACTGAATTCATCCACAGGTCAATTGCAGCATTACATAAACTTTTGCAGTTTAAATATTTCTTGAATAAACAAATTACCTAAATACAAGCGATAAACCGGTATCAACAATTTAAAGTGTAAATCATGTCCTGTTTTTCACAGAGGCAGAGACCACTCTTAATTTTAAATTTTCCTTATAGGATACATAAAATCCTCTTAGTAGGTAATATTTTATAAAATAATTGCAACTAGGCTCAAGTATTGTAGCCCTGTACCTTTATCGTTAAAACCCTTTTTTCCGGAAAGAGAGGATCTGTGGGTAAATAGTGGAAAGAGATATTTGACTTGCATTTTAAAAGTGGGCAATTGCCAACTCTCGGTTGGCTGTGTTTTTATTATCGGCAAATATTTAACCAACTCACTGCAATCCCGTTAGAGCTCCCTCTATATTTCTCTACATTTAAACAATGATTGGAGTGGTGGAAAAATGGTAAAGAAAAGACTTGCAGTTCTTATCTGACTCAGCTATTGATAACTCTATACAGTACCTATTTACCCAGATCTGTTAATTTCCGTATAACCTTAAATGTCACTTTTATTTACGGAATCATAATAACCCCCCACCCCACCCCTTCACTCTTTTGCAAATCATTGCACCATCTAAAACACTGATGTGGGGCCCCAGTCAATAACCCCCCACATAAAACAAACCACGGTGCACATTGGCTTGTTTAATATCCTATCGACTATTTACACACAGTTTGTTTGGCTTCCATTTCTGCACCTTTTCAGAGTCCAAATGGACGAAACAGGCAGAGGCTAAAACTCTATGACTACACTTCCCCCGGAGAGGTGGCGGGGGTAGGGGGACTTAGGTTTAAGATTCCACAGGTTCCTTATCTAATCCGGGTTAAAGTCCCCACGACGTTGCCCGTGGAAGACCTGCCCCCGCCCCCGCAAGCAGCCGGGTCAATTTCCCCCCAAAGACAGCACGGTGAACCCATTGAAGAGTAACGCTGAGTGACCTTTTTGGAACCTCAGAGGCCATCACTCAGCCATGGTGGCGATGAAGGGCGTTGTTTTGGCCGTGGGATTGCTGGGATTTCTCTCGGCGGCAGGTTCCGCTCCCCTGACAGGCTGTGAGGACCTGGTAAAACCAATCCAAATAAGCGGCCAACAGGTAGGCTTCAATGTTTTTACTCATCCAAAATGTCAAATCGGCCTCTTGAGCCAACAGTGTTTTCTTGAGTCGCTGTTCAACACAAAGACAACTGTGTGTGTGTGTGTCTGTATTAATCTGTGACTGTTAGACCACATAGTCGTGACTGATGGTGAATTAAACGATGAACGTGGCCAATTCATTGATTTAAAGGCGAGAAACCAACAATCCAGATCAGAATCCAATTACTGTAAAAAAAAACCTTTGTGCGCCCGAGCCCCGGTGACGTCCTCAGGCTTCACCCACCTCCATCCGCCCCCCACTCGTCAAGTAAACTCTCTCTCTCTCTCTCTCTCTCTCTCTCTCTCTCTGTCTGGTCCAGATGCTGGGCAGGTGGCTGTACGTCGGGGGGAGCTCCGACCTTCCTGGGAGCCGCTCGCTGGGCCACCTCCTGAGCAGCGCCTGGCTGGACATCACCCCGACCGCACAGGCCACCGTCCTCAGCCTCCTGCAGACCCAGAGGCTGTAAGACAACCCAGCACATGCTGGAGACCTCGTATCACCACTCGTCATCGTATTACACGGCTCTGTCGAATACTCGATTCTGTTTTGTCAATGGGCGGATGGATATTTTGGAATAACGGCAGCTGTCCGTTAAGAATCGTTTCTTTTAATTATTTGTCTCGTGGGTGCAATGCACTGAACACACAATTTAGCCACTGCATTTCTCCAATCCTCGCTGTCCTTCCTCCAGGGGCTGCCCTCACTTTCTCGGCACCCGGGGGGCCACATCCAGATGATGGATCCACGTCGTGGTCAGGGACAGTAAAAAGGGTTCTGCGAGTTTTTAAATTGGGGTCCTTTCTTATGTTGGAGGAGGCCCATGTGAGCCTGCGAAGAACATGCAAACTCCACACAGAAAGGTCCCTAATCGAGAGAAACAACAGCGGTTCGAGCGGTTCCAACAGCGCTCAGGAGGACTATTTTCTTAGCGGAAGCTCCCGAAGTAGACATACTAGTTATATAATCCTTTCAAATCAGTATTCCGTCTCAATGTATTCTTTTATTTAGTAAGTATTCGTGAAATAAGCGGGAAGATGTGCGGCCAGCAGGTCATTATTGCAAAAATGCAACTGACAGGCTGATTGGTATTTTCTGACAACTCACTCTGCCTACACCTTATCCCTTACTTGTATTGTTTAAATTTGTAGATTGCAATCTTTGTTGTCTGTTATTCTTGTTTTTCCACACAGATATGGCCGTTGTTCCAGTTTACTGTATAATGTGACTTTTGAAAACAGCACCATGTTGATCGGTGAGTATAGAAAAGTTAAATGATGTTTAAGAAATTCCACTTTTAAATTGCATATATACACAGGTACATACACTACTCAGCCACAACATTTTAACCAGTGACAGGTGAAGTGAATAACATTGCTCATCCCGTTCCAATGGCACCTGTCAAGGGGTGGGATATATTAGGCAGCAAGTGAAACAGTCAGTTCTTGAAGTTAATGAGTTGGAAGCAGGAAAAATGGACAAACATAAGGATCTCAGACACTTTGACAAGGACCAAGTTGTGATGGCTAGACGACTGGGTCAGAGCATCTCCAAAACGCAGGTCTTGTGGGGTGTTGCTGGTATGCAGTGGTTAGTACCTACCAAAAGTGGTCCAAGGAAGGACAACTGGTGAACCAGCGACAGGTTCATGGACGCACATGGGCTCATTGATGCTCGTTGGGGAGGGAAGGATCTGCTGCTAACGTCTTGGTACCAGATACCACAGGACACCTTCAGAGGTCTTGTGGAGTCCATGCCTCCACGGGTCAGAGCTGTTTTGGCGTCACAAGGGGAAGCTACACAATATTAGTAACCACTAATATTGTGTAGCTTCCCCTTGTGACGCCAGTGGTGGTTTTAATGTTGTGGCTGATCGGCATTTACTATTTGTGCTTAAAGAGCAGCCGTTCTACTTGAAGGAGGTTTACCTGCAAATTGACTGCCCCGACTGTCTGGTGGTTTATGAAGAAATCATTTCGGAGGGAGACACCTTCAAGAGTCTCCTTCTGTTCAGTAAGAGCACACACATTTTTTTTTTTCATGTTTAATTCTTAGTTTAAAAAGTGTTTTAACTGAGATGTCAAGGAGATACAAGATAAAAGAAAATTGTGATTTGATAACCAGGGTATAGTTTTTGCCGATGTATCATCAGGACGCCATTCATAAAATGTACTTTTTAGCTCAAGCTGCATTTTATTCTTTACGGCTAAACGAAGATACTGTATACTGTATATGTGATTTTAAAGAAGTGCAGTTTGCGGTCTACTCTATTGTATTTTTGTATTGACAATATTCTGTCAAGAATGAAGGGAAGAATTTTTGACAGAGGGTTTAAAAAAAGGGGTTAAATGTGTTTGAATAAAGGGCCAAAAATGACCATCAACTGCTTTTTATTTCTAAAATGTATGATGTGTATTTTTGTTATCTCTATCTATTTCTATTTCCAGGTAAAAGAAAGAGCGTCCAGACATCTGCCCTGGAGATGTTTAAAAGACAAGTGGAGTGTCTCAAAATGCCGTCAGCCATAATGATTGACACCAGCTACGGTAAGAATATTCTGTATATTTGGCTATTTTTGTTCTTTATTTTTTCCAGTATATTTTATGATTTATTTTATTCTATAATTTTTATTTTAATTATTATTATTTTTTTTTATTAAATGTTCTATTTATTTTTCAGACTGTACAGCTTTTACATTTTTTTTTTTTAATGCTGATTTTCTGTCGAGAAACACACCAATCCTCACCAGGACAAATTCCACGTGTTTGAAAATGAACTCGTCGGAATAAACCGGTTGTGATGTGAGCGTCTGGTTTCTCTGTGCACAGAGGTGTGCCCGGATCCCTCCTCGCCCGCCGCTGGCCTGGACGGCCTCAACTCCCTGTTGGAAGCAAAGATGGGGCACCGCGTCGCCAGGGTGCTCGACACCCTTTTCGATATGTTTGTGAACTGACTGTTCCATCGCTTCAGCTCAGCCTCAATTGGTTGTGTTTCCTTTTTTCTTGTTGGTTCTTGTTTAAATTCAGTGATGCCTAATCATCGTCTCATTTGTCATCATCTGTCATTTCGCCAAATGGGATGCACCCTAATGCGTCGCAATGACACAAAAAAAGGTTGTTTCCCGTCAAATAAATACATTTTGTTCTGGATTCTACTCCTGTTTTTGGTACTTTTGATTTCTCATGCCAGATTCTTAATACTCTTTGTGAGGAATGTGTTTAAAATGCAATAAGAGCAATAAGAGGATCGAGCAAAGCAAACATCTCTGGTTATAAAAGAATAGACAGGATATGAGCAAAGTCAAGTAAGAACACCGAGGTCAGGGCATCATTTCTCATCCTTGAGCAGAATTGAAAGGGTTCTTTTAAAATTGTGAATGTTGGGAGTCAACCTAAGTGATTGTTTCAATTGATCCAGTATTGAGAGAACATCTTGAGCTTTTTGCACAGTTTATTTATTTTATTTTTTTTATACATTTTGTTCTGACAGACAACTCTGAGATTTACTTTGAAATGATCTTCATTTATTTAGCGTCGTTTGTTCACAGCAAACATAGACGTACTTAGTGGTCTGGAAATAGAGGAGTGATGAGCTCCAGTCCCTCCACTGGATAGAGGAGTAGAGCCCAACAGGGGAGGTGGAGGAAGCGCAGCAAGCCAGCGAGCAGGCAGCAAAGCAGGCAGCAAAGCAGGCAGGCCGGGAGGGATTGGCTGCTTAAATAGGCCGCTCCATCATGGGCGTGGAGCGTGTGGCGCCGTCAAGTTGTCTGACAGACCTGGCTCCGCCTCATTTGATCCACAACAACGATAATAAATGGCAATGGCTGCAAAAAAGAAACCGATTTGTCCTGTCATTTGGCCCTTCTGCAAGAGCTTTCCAGGATGCCGTCTTCAGAGCCTTTCCCACGTGCTGTCACCAAAGATTTAAATCACAACTAGAATTGAAAAAGGCGAAAACCCAGTGTTATGGTTGGTGTGGCATGGGGGCTCTGGTTGAGGGCAATATTTGAACACCATTTTCGCATCACACAGAGACATTCCAGATTAGCTCATGTTTCATCGCTGGCCGTTAACTTAGGAAGGCTTCCCCCGCTCATCACAGCATCTCATGAAGCTATCTGACCTCTACCGTGACCACAGTAGTTCAATGGATGTGCCGCTGAGAACCATTGGCAATCATTTCCTTCAAATTTAGGATGAGAGAGTGTGTGTGTGTGTGTGTGTGTGTGTGTGTGTCTTTGGGAGAGGCTCATTCATAGGTTTTGCACTCAGACCCAGCGTCACTTTGGTCAGCGGGAGTTAAGAAACCCAAATGTCACTGCCTGATTTTCATACATACAGATTTAATGTCACTTGTAGTTATGATCCATCCTAAAACAACCGTTTCAACCATTACAAGTGAATTGAAACTAAGCCATTTGTTGGGGAACGATACCAAGGTCCAGCTGATTTTTAAATGTTCCTTTTTTTCCACGTATTTCACTTTCTTTCTTTCTTTCCTGAGTATCGATACGTTCGATGGTGAAGAGAACATCGAATAAAGCATAGATTATACCCAAAAATATTCACGGTAAAGAGATTCAGACTAAGACGAGAGTAAGATCAAGTGAGCATTTCAGATGGCCAGGGACTTTCACATTCCCTCAGTGCCGTGACCATCCGCTTAAACACACACGCAACCACACGTTGCGCCACATGTAAACAAGTTAGTTTTGGCATCTGTCACACACCCTGGGTTGATTCTCAGCAGCTGAAAACACTATTTAAAGCCCCAGGTGACAAACAGACCACGGACGCAGACAGAGGGGGAGAAGATTAAAAAAAACATTTTCTCCAAGCAAAGCCGGTCCATCCACCATGTCCTCCATGTCGCTCGTCTGCCTCGCGGCCCTTTGGCTCAGTGGGTTCCTCGCGCCGGGACGGTCGGCGCCAGTGAACGAATGTGAGAATTTACTCCGACGTTTGGAAAACCTGACCACGGACACGGTGAGCATTCCCAACGTCCTCCTGTCCTAGGTACAGTGGCGTGTGTTTTATTGGTCATTTTTGAGGTTTATTATATATCGGCAATTTTTTTCTTATTTATCTCTTCTCTTTGCTGAACCCTTATGGTTCACTGTTTATTTTTTTCGATCTTCTAGTTAACTTCTAGTCTCAATTTTTATTGCCAAATCTTATAGTTTACTGTTTAAGGTTATTAGGTTTATCGGATATGGCCAACTTTTCCAGTTTATTCTTAGGTTTATTGCTTATTGCAATTGTATTTTCTTGTTTTCTATTATTATTCTCAGTACTTTATAATTGTCTGTTTCTTTTTGTGAAAATCTCTCTAGAATATCTATCTATTATACGTCCGTCTATCTATCCGTCCATGCGTATCTGACCATCTTCCGCTTCTGCCAGATCTTGGGGAAGTGGATCTTCATAGCGGAGAGCTCCACGCTCCCGGGGACCAAGGAGATGAGAGGCCTGGTGAGCAGCGTCTGGTATCGTATCAGCCAAGGCTCCGAGCACAACAACGTCTCCGTCAGCCAGTTCCAGAAAATGTAACGTGAACCCGACAAGAGCGCGAACCATAACATTCTCTTTTTCCTTAGGCAGATCTGAAATCTAAGCAAAGCCGTTTTTGTTCATCTTTCCAGTCTTTTTAACTTGTTTTTCGGTCTATCTTGTGAAAAGGTTTGGCCAATGCTACACACTCAACATGGACATGACCTTTGAGAACGACACTTTGTCTGCGGGTGAGTCCCGGGGAAGGCTTCTTTGACTAAACACTGCTGCGCAAATACACTTTTTTAACATTATTGAGCCAATTCGTTTGGACTTTGTGTCTAAGTATAAAGTTTTGTTTGTGTCTGTTTGTTCTTTCTACAGTGACCCCTCTCCCTCTCACTGACGTCTTTATGACCACTAGCTGTGCTGACTGTCTTCTGATCCACAAGACAGTCATCATAGGCGGAAAACCCTTTACTTCTCTGGTGCTTATGAGTAAGAACATGGCAACATATTGCTTTCAAGGACCGTGGTTTGAGATAAGGTTTTAGTCCGGATTATGAAATCGTATTTGACCGTGAAACAATATATCCGATACCACATTGAAACGACATCTGAACCATGTAGGGAAGTACAAGGTATTTAAGGTATTTACACACAGCGGCCACTTTATTATTTCCACCTGTCTAGTACAAGGTAGAAACCCCCCCTTTGCCCTTTGGATTCTCTGTGGCATGGATTCTGCAAGATGCTGGAAACATTCCTCAGAGATTCTGGTCCATGTAAACGACAGCATCGCCCAGTTGCTGCAGATGTGTAAAATATCCCGTTCCACCACATGCGGAGGCCATTGGAGTACACTCAACTCAATGCCATGTTCGTCAAACCAGCCTGAGATGTGTGCTTTGTGACCTTGTGCGTCATCCTCCTGGTTGTAAGCGTTAGACGACGGGTAGACCACAGCCGTGAGGCCATGCACACGGTCAGCAACAATACTCAGGGAGGCCGTCGTATTTAGACGATGGTCAATCTGTATTAAGGGGCCTAATGTGTGGCAAGAACACATTCCCATCACCATGACACCACCATCACCGCCAACCTGAACCGCTGGTACAAGGCACGATGGATCCATGGATTGATGTGGTTCACGCCTCTGATGCTACCGTCTGCCTGTCGCCACAGGGAACGGTGATGTGTCAGACCAAGGCGACAGTTTTCTGGTCTTTCGCTGTCCCGTTTTGGAGCCTGTGCCCACTGGAGCCTCACTTTCCGGTTCTTCGTTTCAGGAGCGGAATCAACTTCACCATTCCGTGTGTTCTCTGCGGTTGCAACGCCCGGTTATTCGAGTTGCCGTTGCCTTCCTGTCAGCTTTAACCAGTCTGGCCGTTCTCCTCTGACCCGTCATTAACAACAGAACTGCCGTTCACTGGATGGTTTTTGTGTTTCGCACCATCTTCTAGAAACTCAAACCATCCCGTCTGGCACAAGCAGTCATTCCACAAAGTCACTTGGACTCACATTTCTTCCTCATTCTGATGTTTATGATGACAGATGATTGGCCCATTGGACATTTTCATTAACAAGCAGGTGCACAGGTTTACCAAATAAAGTGGCCTATACTGTGTGTATGATCATATTCCTGCAGTGTTCTCTAGCAGGGTTATGGTTATAGGTTTGGAGAGCATTATGGTTTGTTTCCTCTCTCCTCCAGGCAAGAGGAGGAGTGTGAGCTCCACAGAGTTCAGTGAGTATGAGAAACAGGTTGACTGCCTGAACTTGCCATCACCACTGGTCCTGGACATCAATAAAGGTATCATCTTTGACCCTGGCTGCAGTGTCTAACGCGATGCCATATTTAAGTGTAATGTCTTCTGTTTTGTATTTTAATGCCACACGTCTGGTGGTCAGGGTGAGGTAGAAGCTGGACGCTTGCATTTACAAAGATGCAAATTACACTGAAAATTAGACAATTGACCAGCAAACAAAGAGGCAAACGATGGCATAAATACAGGGTCGAAGCTGTTCTGAAATACACATTTTGGTCACCTTTCATGTCTCGAGTAGACGAGGTAATTACTTTTGCACATTGGTGATATGGGTGTTTGAGTTTTTCGCGGCACTGTGTCAGACAGTGAAAGTAATCAGAAATACAGTAGTCCAGTATTGCAACTCCCCCCAACTTAAGTTCCAATTAGGATGTACAGGGATATAATCTACAGGAGAACAGAACCATAATATGAACATATGAGGCTGAATATATGGAGGGGAGGCGTTTACTCTGTAATGGAAGCTGTTTCACACACATTTCTCCTGCACAGCCCTTTGTCTGGACAACCAAGGAGGCAACGGGACAGATCTCACCAGGTTCCTCCACGGCGAACTAGGTCGCACTACGACCAGGATGCTGGAGCAGTTCGTCAACCGTGAAAGCGCCATGGAAGAGTTTCTCAAAATTTTCAACATCAATTCGCAGTGATTTTCTGTCCTGAGAAGCGTGCGGATGACTTTCTCGGGATTCCTATCGCTGTCAGTGTGCATTTCATTTCAATTATCGTTTTTCTGAACACCACGATTGAAAGTAAAGATATTCTGAAAATATTTTGTAATTTAAGACTCAACCTGTACTTAATAAATATCAATAAAACAACTAAGACCAAATTCCAGAAATGGAAAGAATGGATGCATGGCGAACCTATCAGGCAGGAAAGCTGGACTGTTGGCAACAGTTGTTTGACAGACTCTTAAGAATAGAGCCACAGCCTTATTTATGGGTAGTTTATTACTGTACATAAACCTGCTTGTCTCTCACACACACACACACACACACACACACACACACACACACACACACACACACACACACACACACACACACACACACACACACACACACACACACACACACACACACACACACACACACACACAAAACACTATAGATATATAAAACTGACTTATTTGCTGGACAAGATTCAATCACCAACTCTGATTTAGTGGGTACTTTAGCATACCAGTACGCACACACACCTGCATATAGCTTTACATCTTGACTTACAGAGAACAGACATGAAATAGGAATGTGGAAACGGTGACTGATGAACCCAAGAGGTGACCCCGTGTTAATAATGTTACTTTTGACACACAACCCCAACGGGCGTCCGAATATCTGAGCTTGGCTTGAGTATTTCACTCTCAAGTTATGTTTGTCGTTTTTTCCATTCAGAAAGGCTACCCACCCCCTTTCTGTCTGGGCATGTTTGGAATTAAACATGCCGCAGCTCACACGAGTATTTCATTGTATAATCGTTTTTTTGTGATACATCTATATGGTTTGTTTTCGCTCATGTAGCCTATTTTCGAACACGCCCAAAGTGATTATTTTTCCCCCCGTATTTTTTTTTTCTTCTAAAATAATCCCCTGAGTGTGACCCATACAATCGCTACAGCTGAACAACCCTGACCTCAGTGGCCGTGGTCGTATCCCAGTGATCCTCACCCGCTTAGAACCAATCTTTTGTGTGTGTGTGTGTGTGTGTGTGTGTGTGTGTGTGTGTGTGTGTGTGTGTGTGTGTGTGTGTGTGTGTGTGTGTGTGTGTGTGTGTGTGTGTGTGTGTGTGTGTGTGTGTGTGTGTGTGTGAGTAAGTAAACAATGAAGTAATGGGAGAGGAGTCAGTCGGTGTGTGTGTCCTACTCTTACTCGGTTATCCTCTCATTTCCGTTTGCTTTTCATCAATTACATTGTGCCCTTTATTGTGCAGTGTCCGCTTGCTATGACATATACAGTACCCCCAAAAAATGAAAAACAAAACAAATGCACCTCTAACACTTTCTGAAATGGTAGCTTTGCATTGACGCAACCTCAAAAGAAGGAAAAAAAACCACATTGCATACCCTTTCGGCGCAAATGACGCCAAGACCATGACGAGAGGCGCTTCCTTCACCCGCACGGCTGAAAGGGATTACGACAGAAAAAGCGAAAACTTAAAACCCCCGACATCCAACCCTGCTGCGCAGATCCAAGTGGAGCGAGTCAACGTTATATTTGTCTATTTTTGTCGTCGAGCATTTCTCTCCAGCACGCGCGCGCCACAGTGAACAGTTTTCCCCAAACAACCCCTTTCCCGCGCTCGTCAAAAAAAACCCCAGGGAAATGAAAGATGCTTAAAAAAATGTTGATAAAAAGGAAATAAAAGTTAAGAGTGTCCGACGGGGCTCGTCTTGCTCCATCTGTGTTCCGCTGCCGCTTAGCAGTGGTTAGGCAGCGATGGGGGTCCCTCCACTGCGGGACGGTCCACAGTCCACATGGTGTGATTGTCTCTCGGGGGTGGGGTCAGGTTCAGGATTGTGTGCGAGAGAGAGCGAAAACTGAAGGAGGATAAAAGAGATAAAAGGTCCGTGTTTTCCTTCAGGCGTTACTGCTCTGCTAAAACCGACAAAGCTCGTGGAGATGCTACAAAGTGGAGGGTTGGACCAGGACGGGGGGGCGGGGGCTGCGATTCCTTCTCCCAGCTCCGAGGTTCCAGAGATCCACTGTTCCACATCGTTGGGGGGGGGGGGGGGGGGGGCAGGGGTTATTTTAATTTAAAAAGGATATTATTATAGTCTTCAAATGTTCATATTGTGGCTTTGGACTTCAAAGGAGGAGGGGGAGGGGGGCATGACTTCCAGTTCAGGAGTCCAGACCAGACGGTCACCTAGAAGCTCAGGGCTCGTCAGGGTTCAGAGGTCAATAGAATAGAAGAGGGGGAAAAACAAAAACAAAAACAAAAACATTTGGGTGTGCTGGGTTTGTAAACAAGTGAACGGGGGGGCGGCTGATGATACCCGGTAAACATAAAAATGTCGGTGTACTTCGGGACAGAGTGGTATGGGCGGAGGGCGACGGGGTGGGGGGCTTATCTCAGCTGCGGTCAGGCTAGTCTGGTCTGAAAATGGGGATCTTGGGTAGGAACTCTATTAGGATGACCTGGAAGTGAGGAAGAAGAAATTAAATGAGCGTCAGAGGTGTGGACGTGTGTGTGTGTGTGTGTGTGTGTGTGTGTGTGTGTGTGTGTGTGTGTGTGTGTGTCTGCGTGCGTGCGTGCGGATACTCACGTATTCCATCATGTTGTTGGTTTCGCACTTCCTTTTGCTCAGCCTCCAGTGCAAACACAGCTATGGGACAGAGAGACGTCGCCTGGTCAGTAAACTGTGGAGTCCTGGCATCGTCCCATACTTCCCGTTTTTATTTTGGCTACGTCCGCCGCGGCAGTGGCTATCAACCTCGTAATGTGGCGTTCGTTCATGACGCCCCGACGATCCCCTCTCATCCACTGGAGTGTTTTTTTTTGTTTTTTTTATGTTTCACACTCGGGATGCAAGGTGACCTCAGGAGGGTGTTCCCAAAAACACGTCAGTCTCAATGAATCCCAAGCACACGCACGCAACTAGAGGTTTGCATAGATCAACATCCACACATTTGTCAGACTTCCAATCCTGATTCCCCAACTCCACGATTCAATTTTTGTCTTTTGAGGTCACGATTCAATTTTTTCGATTTAACCATTTTTATTTTCGGCACTGATTGCTATTAAATTATTATTATTATTTTTTTTTTTTGGTTATGCAGAACCACCACCAACCCCCCCTCTTTGGAGAACTATTTATCATGTTTGGGTCGATAAACAACTAATCACTACTCCAAGAGGGGGAGAATCACCACGGGTGAGACAAATAAACATAGAAACAAACAACATTTACACAAAAACATGAACATTGGACGACAACATGTATTGAAAAACAGTGAATTAAGTCCAGGAAAACTGGAACTACAACTGGTCATGTGGCCTCTTCCTGTCATTATTATGGGAGTAAATGAGGGAGGAAGGAGAGGAATGCAACCAGGAGGGTGCTGGGGTGCACTCGGAGCAGGTGTGGTGGTGTGTGCGTGTGTGATGGGACCGCCTGTATGTGTGCGTGTGTGTGTGTGTGTGTGTGTGTGTGTATAAGATGTCCACCGGTGAGTGTACATGACTTATCCCCATTGGTACTGGTGTAGAAGGTCGGGATTATGTCGCGGCGCCTTCAACCAGCGGAAGGGGCCCCGAAGCCCCCCCGAACAACGCAGCCCTGTAGACACCCTACAGCTGCAGGAAAGCCCCGAGCACCCTGCCCTGCGGCCACAGAAGACCCTCGGGCCCCCAGAGAAGCCAGAGGGCCGTGGAGCTACCCCCACGCCCAGCCCCGAGGAGCATGACCCAGTCCCAGGGAGCACGAGGAGACCCTGCACCCAGGGGCAGTAGCTGCTATTAATAGCTGCTTTTAATTTGAATAATAACAATTATAAATGATAAAAAAATATATATGAGAATATTTAAACAACACACCTAGGTGGGGGGCACACACGTTACACACGGTTCCTCCAAACAAAGCAAATAAAAACTCTAGATGTATTTGATTTACTCCGTTGTTTATTCCGTCGGTGATGGTCGGATTTATTTCTACTTTCATCGCCACGTGTGGAATTACCGGACATTCTGGTCAAAGACGCACTCTCCCTTGTACACAGTGAAACGCCGGAGGAGAGTGAGGTGCGCTGGTGCGTCTCTGCCGATGCAGACTTCACACACCGTTACCGGGAATATTTCTCTCGCATGTGTGTTCACTGTGCAACAAACTGGATGAACTTATATTAAACTTCAGTGCTCATCACATGAGAATTGATTTGCTAACGTTGGCAAAAACACTTATAATCAATCATATATTTATAAAAACCATCGAACGGCAATTTCAACAGCTTCTTTCCTGCAGCCCCAGTGGTGATTGCAAAGTTTTCGCAATCGAATGCTCATTTTGATAGATTCTGGATCTCGAATCGAAATCGTGACACCCCTACGTATGACAGTAGGAGCAGTCTCAATACCATTTAGCCGGATTTCCACTTTGCACACAGGACCTAGATCTAGGCGTGAATTTCTTGGCAACAAATCAATTGTGATGAGCGCCAAAACGTATATTTTTTTATTTTGAATTCAACCTTTATATAACCAGGGAAGTCATTAAGAACACATTCTTATTGCCTGTGGCAGCCTGGCAAAAGGCAAAGCCACTTGGGTCAAAAGTTAAAAAGACAGCAGCACACATACAAACATTTCAAACACACCAGAGCTTCTGTTATCCGGTAATTGCCGGTTTTTGACCGGGAAAATCAGTTGAAGTCTGATTTAAATCTCCCCGGTCATAATGTACGGGGAAAATAATTTGGCGGAAATAAATAATAATGTATCGTTGACAACAGGAACACACACATCCATAGTTTGGTGTTTTTTTTGGGGATATTTAAGTTCTGATCCAGAGCATATAGTAATATTCATAAAAAAATTTTTGTTGTTGTTTTTTATTAGCTTAACTGACAGGATTTTATTTTGAATATTCACTAAAAATATTATAAATCAAATGCCTTCATGATTTCATTTTTTATATAGCCTGCCTATCAACTGTTTTTAAGCTCAATAAACACTGATAATATTTGACCGGAATCTCTCCCATTTGTCCGGGACATTGAAATCTGCCAGGACACTGCATGTTACTTAGCGTAACATAAGTAACATGCAGTCATTACACATGCTGTGTAAATGTACCGCTACAAAGTCACAAGCTCCCTCACATACCTCATGTGTGTCCTTCATTAAAGACTCATTGTTTAGATCTTTTACAAAGACACCTCAAGTGATGATAGTCCCTGAGTGTTTTTGTAAAGTAAGTATAGTTATTTTCGTATTAAGTATAGTTCATGATGACAAAATCCCCAGTGTATTTTTTCTGCACATTAATGCACATTTATTTCACTGTCGTGTTCGTAGGAAAATACGACCAAAACGAATTCAATTTTTGTTAATATTCACATTCCCCCAACTCCAGCTCAAAGTGCCACAATTGTTGCAGTAATGCTGCTCCACAGACAACATTTTTTCTCTAACTCTCACACACTAACTCACTCACTCACTCACTCACTCACACTCTTTGTTTGGCCTACTCACCTTGTGGTAGAGTCTGCTGTTCTCCCATTCTAGCAGCTTCTCTATGGATCTCCTTGTCTGCGAGGGAAGACGACATCAAGGCCCCAGAAATGAAGAAACAAAATATTACCTTTGCCTGAGACGCAACAAATGAACATTTTCACAGCGCTCATGACCAGGAGTGTGAACTTTGTGTCCGGGTGGGTTTGTCCGATCGGGGTTTAATTTTGGTATTACAAAATGAAATTCAAGAACTTTCAAGTACTTTTTAAGCACCGTTTTAAAATCTTTATTTCCAAGACTAAACACCAAATCAATGATGAATTTTCTGATATCTTTATTAACTAAAATGGAATCTTAGTCTCTTATTTATGTTAGTATATCTATTATATCTATATACCTATTATTAATCTTATTGTCATCTATTATTATAAGTGTCTAATTCCAACCATGCTGATTCACATTAACGCTTACGATTCTGGAAGATGTTTATTACTTTACGATTTGAATAACAAAACCAGGGGGAATATCACAGGTTTTCAATTTGTCAAGTTTTTTCCCCAGGGGCTTTTCAAGCACTTCAGCACAAAATGGGCTATTTTCCAGGTATTCCAGCACTTCAATTTCTGAGGCTGAAATTCAAACACTTCCAAGCACCTCAAAGACCTGATAAGAAACATGTCAAACTAATGCTTGTGTGTCAGAGGAAGTCTCTGGAGGAATATTTTAGAAAATATTGATGTGTGTGTGTGTGTGTGTGTGTGTGTGTGTGTGTGTGTGTGTGTGTGTGTGTGTGTGTGTCTCTCTCACCCTCTTGCTGAGGCAGATGACGGGCCACAGGCTAAAGCCCAGTGTGCAGCAGCAGCACAGGCAGCCGCACAGCAGCCAGCGCACATTAACAGGGAGCGTCTTCCTAAGGCAGCCGTTCACACGGTTGATGCTGGCCTTGAACTCCTCGGGCGCCACCTGATGAAAGGACACGGTTCCCGAATGGATCAGAACACATGTGCAAATGTGGGCAATTTGAGCGATTTGCGTTGCACTGAGTTCGTTTGCAGTCGCCCCATTGCTGCAATTCCAAATATGGTGTAAGTGAGTCGACAGAAGCCTGATTATAGGATTAGGCTTTGTTTTTGAAAGGGGCATTCAAGAAAAAAATACTTACATTTGATATCTTTCTGTTGGTCATGTTCAATTATCTTGTTAGAACTGTCATAGCCCAATGTAGGCAAGTGAAATTAGTAAATAAGATGTCACTGCATTGTCTTTGGTTCGTGTGTGTCAGCCTTCTAGTTAGTCCAAATATTTTTAGACTTAATACGACGACATAAAAGATACAGCCGCAAGCAGACATTGGCGGGATTCAAGACCATGAAGGTCATTTAGATCACATGGTGCAAGCTGTACTAGGATAGTCAGCAGGTTCAGTCCTAAAGTGTACCAAGAGATGAGATGACTGGTCACAAGATCAGCGTGATCAGTACAATACTGCCACCTACTTGATAGATGTTAAAAGGTGTCTACAGCATTTTAATATTTACACAAACAGAATGTCCTGCCATTCCCTAGCCTTTGGATGGATTCCCACAAAACTTATGTCAATGTTCCAATTAGTGGTCTGAACATGTTATACCATGGTGTCATGGTGATTGCCTTAACCCAACTTAAGTTATAAGCCATTATGTGATTGGCCACACGGAAATAAACCTAGGCCAAGCTAGTATGTACCAATAACAACCAAACTGCACATTTCGAATAATAATTGTCTGTAAAGCATAACGTTTTGTGAAATTCCAAAAATCACTTAATACACGTTTTTGGTATTTGTAGCACCCCCTAAAGTTCCATTTTTATATGCTTTGGCAGATAGGTTCCTATACCTCTACAATAGCCCGGTTCGGTTTGTGAGTATTGGACTCATGGTCAATGAATTTTGAATGATTTTGTGTTAGACCACCCATTGTCAAGTTTAACAGTTAAAAGTGACAATATTGCTTATCTGATCAGAATTATTTTATAGAAGTTTTGTGCAGCCAGGTCCCTTTAAGTCCTGTACATAATTTGGTGTCAATCAGTCAAAAGCTGACCAAGCCTACAGATATACAGACCAGGTTTTCATGAAAATAGGGCTGTAATCGGCTCATCTGGATATTTTCTGTTTGCGAATCGTTTGGCATTTTTCACGTTGTTATGATTTACCATCTCACTGGAAATTGCGCAAACATTTCTGAAGAACAACCGGAATATGTTCGGGAATTTTACAAGAACAATAGGATTTCAGCCCGACAAGCTTTAATCCTTAATGACATTAATCCAGACCCAAGGCCATGTTTTGTCGCCTCGTGAGACCTCGCAAGAAACACTGGTGGAACCAGGCTACATGTTTGGGCTACTTTCAAAGAACTTTTGGGGGTACTGTAAATCACTTTTGATACAACAACAGGGAAGCGAGGGGTTACGCATATATGCCACACACTGTCATTGGTAATAAATAAATAAATAAATAAATAAAAGGGGACACTCACCTTTCCTGTAAGTGCTGAAGGGAATTCTGACTCAAATTTGTTGCTGAGTCCAAACCTGTCCAGATTGACAGCAAAATGACAGTTAAAATGATCAAATACAATGTGTGTGTTTTTTTTTTTTAACAAAACAAATACACAAACTCAAAGAATATAAAGGTTGGTTGGTTTGTGACTTGGAGCACAACGTTTGCTGAGCAAAACTAGGGGTGGAGGGGTAATAACCTTAAACAAGAACCTACAGTATATTTCTTGTGTTCATTCGAGATTAAATAATCAAGTTTAGTTCAAATCAACTGTCATTGTATCGCATCATTCCATCGTGTGCAATCATACATTCTGTACATTTATTATCATTACGATGATTTATTATCAAACATCTTTCTTCTTTCTGATCCCCTGTAAAACGCTTGTAAACAGTTGTAAACTGTAGATACAGAATATACACATATGCATTGATTATGAATATTTTCTTATTATATTTTTGGTTTGTCGTGTGACTGTTTTTTTTTTAATTTATTCACTTACATTTTTTCATTTTGTGTATGTGCTCGTTTAGATTTTCTGTGCTCATATTTTCGCCTAGAGGCTTGTGTCGCCTTATCTCGATCAAACATCTTTCTGATTGAGCTCTATAAACTTATTTCCATATTTTACACTTTTTCGTTTATTGGATTTTGTTTTGTCTTCTTCCTACTACTTTGTCCCTTTTATCGCCTCAGCGCGCCGTGCTCCCGTGCCTGCATGCGACGAACACGAAATCGTGAAATCGTGCGCGCTAGCTCGTTAGCATGAAAACCAAAGTTGGCGTGGGCTAACGTTGGCCGGCCGGCCAGCCACGCTTGCGAACCGAACCTCGCCCGCGTTCTCCACCGAAAACACGGGCGGCTCCGCTTCCTCGGCAAACAAGCTCCGGTCGGATGCTTACACGGTGACGTGGCCGGACCCTCGCACCACCACCGGGTCCGGCGCGTACTTGAGGAGCTGCTCCTCCGCGGCCCGGTCCTCGTCCTCCTCCTCGTCGTCGTCCTCCTCTTCCTCGTAGATCTCGTCAAAGTCCTCCATCATCCCGGGACGGAGGCCGGGGGGGACGCGATGCCGATGACCGGGATCCAGAAACACTCGGCGTCGGACGGTGGAGCCTCGGGGGGAGCGGGGAGCGGTTACAGAACGAGCACAGGGTGAAGGAACATCCGTCCCGGCGGCGTCGCCTCACATCGTTCACATCGTCCCCAAAACAAAACATCAACATCCGCCGCAGTACGCGGACGACACCGGAAGTGGGGGAGGCGCGCTTCCGTCGTGGGACCGACGCCGCGTTCGAGTGAATGTCGGAACCCGGAAAACGTGCTCCTTCCCAACCGGGGAAGTGTCATTTCAAGAGCTCTAGATTCAAGAGGTTTATTCGTCCCTTGCATATACATACTTTCATACGTATATGCGGTGAAATGTGATGCAACGCACCCGGTGATAACACACAATATGTCCTAGGAAAGCAATTCTAATAGCCCAACTAACTGACTCCTAAAACGTAATACACTAAGTCGAATACCTATAGAATAAAATAAAATACAATAAAAATAAAATGAAATAAAATGGAAGAGATGGAGGGAATGTATGTATATGTAATAGGCAATTATGTATGTACAGATATGTGCATTAAAGTGGCATGTGAATTAAAGTGAGGTAGTGTTTGGGACAATACAGCACAGTATACAACAGTACGGCGCAGCAATACAGCATCACGAACAACCCCGGACAGTGACACAGTATGCGGTACAGTATGCTACATACAGTACAGTAAGGTAGTGGAGCCTGTGTGTGTGGCTGAGTGAGGACCCCTGGTGAGGTCAGCGTTGACAGCTCTAATGGGTTGCGGGGGAAAAAAACTCAGTCTCAGTCATTTAAGGACATTTAAGTCGATTTAAGTTGTAATTCCTATTACGATTGTTTTGTTTTTTTTCTTACTCTTACCGGGGTAGAAAACCTGACGTCCTGTCAATACCACGGCGCGTGCAGTCAATGGTGAATAAAGTTCCCTTTGCATGAGTTTTTTTTTTTATTCGAAAACACGTATAACCCCGATGTAAACTATGCTGTAGTTATTCTTTGATACGTTAACACACCCGTGTTGCTTGTAGAATTCACAAGCCTGTCATACAAACAGACATTTACTGTTTGAAGTAATGAAGCACATTTAGCTCGGGACGACACGGAACATCAGATTTCCGAGGGTTTTTGGAACGCAGCATGAAACGGAGGCATTGTGCTGCGTTCAAGGCATGCGGAAATGAGCTTTCCCGTGGCTCGGGACGACAACATCTCGGCGTTTCGTCTGAATTCATCCTGTACTCGCTGGCTCCGCGCTGGCCACGACAAATTGGAGAGGACGGGGCACAAAGCAAAACTCCAAACGCTCTAAAAAAAAAAAAAAAATCAGACAGAGAGTAAATAACTGCATGTGTGTTTCTAGAAGTGAGCAGTGTAGGAGCATAGCGACTTCCGGTTTCCAAAGGTAGCTCTGTTTGGATACAGTGTGACACAGCAGGTCTAAGCATGCTCTCACACATTCTTAAAGACTCAGCTCCTGAACTCACAGGGGGGATTGCAGCAGTAGTGTTGTTATCTTGTTTGTTATTTGCGGTCAAAACACATTTTGGTTTAACTGAGGTTTTTTTAAGTGTTGGGGCCAGTGTTTTTGACGGAGGACACGTGCACAAGGTCCTCACCTACCCTTTCTACCACAGGACCTTCACCAGCCTTCTCACGAACGTTGGGGTTCTGGTGCTCCTCGGCGGCAGCTTCGAAAAGAGCGTCGGCACGGTCCGATTCCTGTTTTTGTTCCTGCTGCTTTCCACCAGCACAGGGCTGTGTTACGCCTTTCTGGATCTGCTGCAGAACGAAGCCACGCAGAGCCACGCAGAGGGCTTGGTTCCTGTGGCCCTCGCCATCGTGGCTGTGACCACCATGCGCACTCGTATGGCCAAGGCTTTCTTCTTTGGAGTCAACATTCCCACCATGAGTCTACCGTGGATTTTTCTTCTTATTGTCACTATCCTTATTCCAAACGCTGTTCTCCCCTGCAATATCGTTGCCATTCTGGTGGGATGGATGTATGGCAAAGGGTGGTTCTCTGTGCTGGACATGTCTGAGGCCAGGGCATCCGTTCTGGAGAAGTTGCCACCGTTCAGGTACTTGAAGAACGTCCATGGTGTTAGTTGTATTCCGTCTAACACGGAGGAGCGAAGGAAGACCCTCCTTCCGCAAATTAATCCAACCCCCGGGTCTTACCCGGTCCAAGCCTATGCTCCGTTGTCCAGCATCAATGCCATGGACCCTCATCACAAGACGTATGAGGGCTGGCCAAATGCCAGTTCTGTGACTGGTCCCATTTCACCTTTCACCCCGCAAGGATGTGGATCTGAGCAAAGCTCTGGGAAAACGCAGGGACACACTCCAGAGCAAAGCTTTGGGCACAGCTGCAACCACAACCATCCTCACAGTCATGGTCATCTGTAGTTGTACTTTTATTTTTTTTAGATTCAGAAAATGTTAGTGATGTATTCTCATCTCATCAGCGAAGCCCTGTGTTCCAGTTATGTTCTTCAGACACCTAAAATTCATACAAGTGCCCGAGTTATGGGTTAGCAGCCAATGAATATTTGTGCATGACTCCTAACAAAGATGTCAATGACTTCTACACATTGAAAATGTAAATCTGGGAAGATGGGTGTTTTTCGTGTGGTTTCTCTTCTTAGTTTTATATAAAAAAAAAAAAAAAAGTATACATTTTGATTCACACACTTTATTTTTATATATATATATATATATATATATATATATATATATATATATATATATATATATATATATATATATATATATATATACACACACACACACATACACACACATACATACACACACACATACATACACACACATATACATGCTGCACATACATACATACACACATACATACATATACACATACACACTTTTTGCATTGGTAAACATTCTAATTTAACTGTTTCGGTTGAATGTAAAAGAAATTGAGCAATTTCACAAAATGTGTTTCATTTATCCCACGCGTCACAAATCCTTATATGTGAACATAACCTTGATATACAGATGATCTGGCCTGAGAGGCTCTAAGGCAGGGGTGCCCACACTTTTTCAGCTTGCGAGCTACTTTTAAAGTGATCAGGTCAAAATGATCTACCTGCATTATAAAATGCTAAATTTATTTATTTATTTATTTATATACTGAGTATACTTTATATATACACAATATGTGATGACGTACCTTGCATCACTGCATGAACCCTTACGGCACAATACAATTAAATACATTTATGGTCACTACCTTACTCTGATGACTTGCACTGAATGGAGTCGGCCAGGGTTGGATAGTCCGCACAGTAGCTGCTGGTAGCCAGCCTCAAGCAGGCTTCCAAATGATCATCCATCACGGTGGAACGCTATTTCAACTTAATAATCTTCACGTGGGAAGAGGCTGACTCACATAAATAAGTAGAGCCGAATAATGCAGTCAAGGATGTAGCACATTTCCTCATGTTTGTGTACTTTTCCTCTGTGAGCAAGTTCCAAAACGGTCCATGAGCCCTGGACTTGAGCTGAATGTCAACCTGTAGTGTCAACATCTCATCCTCCACTGCAGACCAGTTCAGGTGAAACAGTGTTGCAATCTTTGATGCGAGTGAATCAACCTCAATATCTTCCCTAAATGGGTGGCACAAACTGTAAATGTAGCGATTGGCTCGAGTAAAGCAAAGTCTTGAAACCATTTGTCTGACAGACAATTTTCAATCTGCTCTGTGTAGCGCACACTGTCAAGTTGCGCACATCCCTTCCCTTGGGTCTCCAGCTCTGATGCAAGGTTTTGAAAGTTCCCCAAATCATGGCGCTGCAGCTTTGGGGACAGAAGTTGCATTTTTCGTTTGAAAGCATTAACTGAACTGATCATGTTGACCACGGTTTTGTCTTTTCCTTGCAGCTCTAAATTAAGCTCATTCAACATGTTGGTCAGATTGGTTAAAAAAATAAAAATGTTTTTTTGAATGGCGCGCAATCTGCCCGCACTACCTTTGCGACCTACAGGTCGATCACGATCGACGTACTGGGCACCCCTGCTCTAAGGTGACATTTATTTTAATTTATATCAAATGTATACAATGTAGTTAATTGTAGCCTAAAATATATATTTTTTAGAATGTTACTCTTTTATTCTGTTAATTTCCATACTCAAACAAAAAATTTGTTCTCCAAACAAATTCCGTTTTAATAGATTAATTTGCAACACCATCCGAGACATACTTCATATTGCTTGTGTCATTATTCTGAACAGGACGCTATCCCACACTTGGTTCCACATTGACATCTCAAATGAGGGCTCAATCGTCCCACGCGTCTCCATAGATGTTCTTCTTGACTAAAGAGGAAAAAGAACAAACAAACAAACAAACAGCGTCCCTATTTAGCAATCTGGATAAAAGACAGTGGTTTCATTTGAAATCCGACTTTCTTTCGAACTTCCCCTTACAGCGTGAAATACTCTATCGGTCACAAAGAGGTAGAAGAACCCATCCTATTGGTTGAAAAAGGTTCCTCTTCTCCTTACAGAACCTCAAACACGATCCACTTTCCTTGATCATAAATTATCACAGTTCCTGTACGTAGTTTACCAGCTTCTTTCATTTCACATATTTTTTTAAGATTCACCATAGCAAGACTAAGTACACTCAAAACACTGAAACAGACAAAAGAAAATATTACAAAGTTTACAGAAACTCTAGCGGCTTACCATCTCTCTTTCCCGCAGGCCTCTCTGACTCCCTCTCGGGTGTGGTCTTGAGCAGCGTCTCGGCCTTCTGGGTGAGCGTGACCTCGTAGTTCTCTCTGTTCTTGGTCCTCAGGTCCTCGTAGAGGATGGCCTTCCTCCCGGGCTCCTTTTCTTCCATGTATGACTGGGCCGGAGGTGCTGGGGACAGGACGCAACAATGTGTTGTCATGCCATGGGGGCCCAGGCAACTAAACGGGCCTTTCCTAGTATATATAATTGATACATTTGTACAAAATTCTGGTTCCATCACTTTGAAACGTATATGTTGGACTCAAGGCCCGCAGGCCAGATCAGACCTGTGGCACAATTATATCCGGCCCGTGAGATTAATTAAATTTTCTAATAATACTGGCCCAGGTGCGATTATGCGGATACTAGGACGCTTTCAGGTAAGCTACGAATATTCATGAGCTACGGTTCTGAACGTGAACTCATTGGTCGACTCTAAATGCGTCCTCATTGGTTGAGATGCTTGAGTCAAAAACAAAAGTAGAGCAGCTACTGTCGTGAAGTAGGCTTCCTTGGGGACACAAGCAACTCGACCAATGATGATGCATGTTGAGAACAGAATAGAATATTCATAGCTTACCCTAAAGCATGTTTCATATAAAGTTCATGTTTTCATATGAATCATTATTTTTTTTTTTACACAGGACATATTTTGATCAAAAATGACAACCTTGGGTCGAAAGACTTCAATAAATATAGGCCCTATTTGGCCCTGCAAATTGGTTGTGATTTTTAATACGACAGCCCCTTCAAAAGCATATCTAGCTAGTTTTAATTCCGGAGAACAAAATGTTAAATGTTGACCCTGCACATGAATGTGAGTTCTAGAAAGTGGGGGAAAATGATATATTGCTTAAAAGCATGTCAATGTGCAAATTAAGGATGCTGGTGGCTTATTTACAAGGAGCATTGTTGAAAAAACTGGAGTTCTCCAAGGCTTTTGAAACCTCTACCAATAGGGAATGTGAAGTTTGAGGGTCGCTATGGGTGGATATGGACTCCAATCGCCATTTTTGAAGGATCAAATCCATCCAATTGCATAGAGAAATAGCTAAAATATACAACATGTACACAAATGGAGAAAGGAAGGGAGAAAAAGAAGGACTGAGGTTTTTCTGTGGCAGTTTTTCCACCTAACAAGACTTCCAAGCCATCTTTTAACTCTAAGTATATCAACCAACATTCACAGTCAATGTGAGTGATACCCAAAATATGGCGGCTTGCTCCAGCAATGTGACGTCTGCTTCACATTCCCTCTAGGATAACTCTGCTAATGCTTGTTAATGGTTTTATTTAAATCCTTGCAGTTTTGCAAAAGTTGAAAAAAATAAATAAATAAAAAGTACACTTTGTACATGAGCACTATGAGGCTATTGCAAAATGTAACCACTGTTATTTTGAGTTATTCTGTTACGCTTATTTGTGTGGGTACCTGGAGGATGGTGGTCATCCCCACTGTACCCAAATCCATCGTCTCTGGACGTGTTGACGGGCATTTGACTGGGGGCTTCAGCTGGCTGGAACATAGTGTCAAACGCCAGGGTATCCACATCACTCAGCTCTGACTGTGGCTTCTGGGGACTGAAAGAGAAGAAAAATACTTTAGCAATCGATAAAAATTTAGCTAAATTTCTGAGAGAGAGAGAGAGAGAGAGAGAAGAGGAGGCGATGAACGAGAGATTGACAACAACAAAAAAATTCCAGCCTAACAATGGAATTGATTATAATACTAACGATGGAGGAAGTCCGGTCCTTTTTCGGAGGGCCTCTCCCAGTGCCGAGTTCTCCAACCTCTTGAATTTCTCCTGGCAGGTCTTCATGTAGGACATTTTTCCTGCCAGGTAGCCACAAAAGCCAGCAACTGACGAGACAAAATAACACGTTTGCACACCACGTCATCACGCACAGACGACATTGATGCTTGAAAATGGGAAAACGCGTCGCATCAAAATTCACTTACAGGCCACTTTTGGCAGAGATCCAAACCTTGGCGACGCCATCAGGGTTCCTACAGTGGGACCAGGATTTCGATTTAGAGATGTTCATGTATTGACATCCCCTTGTCACATGGTTTGGGAAAGGCAAGGCAAGTTTGAACGCTCTCGTTTTCTTGTTTACACGTCTGTGTTTCCCTTAACGTGAATGACATACGGATAAGATACACAGCAGTGTGGGTTCACCTTTAGCAACCAGGGCTTGGGTGATGGCCATGCTGACCACCGAGAAGGGCACAGCTGCGAGGGAGCAAAGAGACAGTTTGTTTTGGACCATGTGCTGTGCATCTCATGGTCAAATACATCTTCAGAGGGTAATGTGGGCACACCTACATCTGTACCAGAAACTCTCCTTGTTGCATTCCCTGAAGACCCTCCTCTCATCTTCTGTGGGGATGTACTCCACGCCCACCGGCACCTACACGAAAAGCACCGAGATGTCATTTCAGAATCATCTGAACAGATAACTTTGTAGACGGTCCCTAAAGGGATCAGCGCAGGTTGAAGGTTAGCTAACTAGCTAAATACGAGCAGACTACCTGCGCCGCACGCTGCCGTTCGTCCGTGAAATCCGTGGAAATTGGTGACATGTTGAAAACGATGCGAGTATAATCTTTAGCCTTTCAAAGCATGTATGGCGGAAACGTTGACGACCCTTGCAGAGCTGAGTTGGTGGCTGTTGCTGCTACTATCAATGTCATCGCTAGCCAACTCGTGGCGCACGACGCGCGAACGATTCGCTCGTGGCGAACGGATGTTTTAAGTGACTCGGGAGTCGGGAGCCATTCCGGCAAAAGGGTGGGACGAGAAACGGAATATTCGACTCACAACGTGTTACTGCAAATGGAAATGGGACTCAATTCAACCCCGAAGTGGAAACAAAACGAAACAAAAACTGAAATGAAACGTGACTGGCTTGCGCATTCCATGAACATCAATAGTGACGAGTGAATTCTTTTCGTGTTTCACACTGTGCAGCTCTCCACCAAGATAAATATTCCGGAGAGAACGATGGTAGAATATTTTCAGAATTCAATATCCCAGCGACAATTCCATCCACAACACAGAGCCGAGTCTCAGGTCGTTGGTCGTTCACCGGAGTCGAACGGTTGGACGAATCCTTTTGCTGGGTGACTCGTCGCGAACCGAATCTGAAAAAGCAGTCGAGCCTTTCACCCTCGCACCGAACCCCTGTCTTGAACAGGAAGCGCATTTAGACGTTTGTGGGGTCAGAGAAGGCGAGGGACGTTTTGTGGAAATACATCCTTGTAGATCATTCGTTTGTCGTTTCTTACGGATAACCTATCCGCCCTTTGCGATTAAGTCAAAGGAGTACAATGTGAATAAGTAAATGTCACATTTTGCGTTGCGTTTTAAGTGTCTTGTGAGCGATCAATATAAGACCTTTATTGTGAAATGTTCACCGGGTGTTTTTGTTGTACTGCGTCGATCGTGCCCTTTTATTGTGAAACGTTTACAATAAATTGTAATTTTGCAGCCTAGAAATATTAGATACTGGAAGAACGGGAACTCTTAGAATAAAAATAATGAAATGTAATGGAAAAAAAATAAATACAATTACATTTAAAAAAATAATAAAATAAAATGCATTTCCCTTTATTTAACGGAGGGATAACAACAATAGAGATGTGAAAGGACATTAAGTTTGCGGTGCCTCAAATCCTCAGCAAATGATTTTCATTTCTCTTGAAATATTGATCTCGCATTATTAGTCTGGTACGACCGCAAGGAATTTAACATATCCTCAAAATAATAATTTAATACTTATTAAACGATTAAGCCATATTGTTGATATGCTGCCATCTCTACCCAGGATGAAGAGGAATTTGAGGGGGTTAGAAGACAAACAGACCTCTGCTCTCCCTCACAGCAGAGCTGACTGTCTGGGTAAATGGATATAGACTGGGTTGGGCTTACATTTCTATGTTTAAATTAACCAAGAAGACAAGCAACAGCACTGAGCTAAAATGCACATGCCTTTTTTATTTGTAAAAATGTAAAAAAAAAATCACAGTTGAAATAATGGAATTACTTGAATAATCATTAAATAAGCAGAATGAAACATTTGAATCTTATTGTTATATGTTAGAGATGTGTCACGGACATTTACTTTCATATAATTTGGATTAGGTTTAACGTTGCTCATCTAAAGCCTCGTTTACACCGCATGCGTATCCGCATCTGACAGTCGGACTCCACTTAGTGGCCGTCGGATGACTTCTCATCATCAAAATGTCTGGGAAAATGACATTTAAAAATTATCTTTTCCAGGACAAATACAAGTAGTTTTCTCAGCTGGACATTTACCTTTTTACATAAGCCAAAGTTTTACATTTCCTTTATATAGTCTTTACCAAGTAGGAAAAAACCCCACACACAATTCACTTCTATAAAAAGAGAGTCATTGATAGTGAATATGGTGAGGTCCAAGGTTAACGTTATCAATGCAATTTACTTAGGTTCAAGCCCAGTTCCAAAAGAAAAGAAAAACTTGACCAACGTCACTTCCGGTAGTAGTGTTGAGCCGAAACTTGTCGCATGAGTGGAACGGTTTGAACGCGTCCCGGAGCTTCGATCAGAGTTTCCGAATGCACCACTGCGCCTCACGGCTTCTCACTTGTGGAATCCGACTCTCCACAACAGGGGTCTCAAACTCAACTTACTTGGGGGGCCGCTGGAAGTAGAATCTGGGCGAGGCTGGGCCGCATCAAGTATTCCACAAAAAAAGGGTTTCAAGTATTCCAAAAAAGGTACAACTGATCCAATCTTTTCAATCTTTATTAATAACAGTTCAGAACATAGGCTTCTTTTACCTACTCCTTGCTGCCAGAGATCTGGCAGCGCTTCCTCTTACACAGCTGAGCCACATTTGGCTTGAGGGAGGAAGCAATTGAGACCCTCAGTATGGCTTGAAGATGCTCATCAGTAAATTTGGACCTGTACTTTGACTTATTAAAGTTTGTGGTGGAGAAGAGCTTTTCAAACAGATATGTGCTCCCAAAAAGGCACATGGTCCGCTTGAACATCCTAGAAAGCTCAGGGAAGGCGGGGGGCAATTCTCTCAAAAATTGACCAAGCTTGTCTGCTTTTCCACTCACCTCCCTGAACTTGGCTTTGAGTTCAGAATTGCACTGCAGCTCCATTTTAAGCACAGGAGGGCATCTTGCACATCGAAGGAGAAGGGGTCAGCAAAAACTTTAAAAAGTGGCTCTGTATGTCTTGAAGTCTGCAAACCTGTTGATCAAATTCCTCCTGTAGCTTTACAATGGCATCAGCATACTTCTCACCACTGAATGCCCGCATCCATGAGTGCCTTGCATGCCGGGAAATGGCAGAGGTTTGACTGAGAGAGCTGGGCTTTCCATAACACAAGTTTTGTGGAGAATGCTCTGACGTTGTCATAGGCAGCACTGACAAGCTGCCCCTGGCCTTGTAAATTATTGTTCAGAACATTCAGCTCCTGTGTGATGTCAACAAGAAAAGCTAAGTCCATGAGCCATTTGGGATCACTTAGCACAGGAACAGCCATCCCATCCTTCTCCATGAAGGCTTTCACTTCTGCTCTCAACTCAAAAAACCTCTTCAAGACGTTTCCCCTGCTGAACCAATGTACCTCGGTGAAGTAGAGCACATCCTCATATGCTGACTCTATTTCCTCCAAAAAAAAGGATCTGATATGGTTGATGGCCATATGATGGCCTCCTCCACACCCTCCTCTTCCAGTTTTCTTTGAACAAGTGCCACCAGTCCATTTCTCCTCCCTGTCATCGATGGCGCTCCGTCGGTTGTTATTCCAGCAAACCTCTTCCATGGTAAACCGGCATCCACAATGGCATCACACAGCTGGCGGAATATCTCCTGAGCGGTGGTCTGGCCATGCATTGGAATCACTGTGAGCAACTCCTCCATCACTTCAAAATCACCGTCAACACCACGGACATACATTGCGAGCTGCGCAGTGTCGGTGATGTCTGTGCTCTCATCAAGCGCGACTGAGTATGCACGGAAATGTTTGGCTTTCTCCCGCAGTTGATCGTATATGTTACCTGACAAGTCAGAAATGCGCTCCGCCACTGTATTGGCCGGAAGGCTGATGTTGCTGAACTGTCCCTTCTTTTCCGGACGGACTATACTTGCAGCAGTAACATGCACTTGTTGACCACGTAGCGAGCTTCGACTGCCGCATCACTCTCTTTGCCTGCTTTCTTGAAAAAATCGTGTTGCCTCAGTAGACATGTTTTAAGATTTGCGACCCGGTCCTTTCTCTCATCTCCCTGGTATTTTGCATACTCCTCAGCATGTCTAGTTGAGTAATGACGTCTGATGTTGTATTCCTTGTGCACCGCAACTTTCTCTGTGCATATAAGAAAAAAAATATTCCGTCTCCCACTTTTCCTGAAATTGTCTGTGCTCGTCGCCAACCGGCAGGTTTTGAGAAAGACATGACTGGGGCAGGGTGACAAAAAAAAACAACAACCGCATTTAATAATAACAGAAAAAAAGTTAATAAAAAAAAACTACTATCAATGCTTTGGTTTCAGCCTACCATACACTTTTACAGCGCTTTGGTCACCCTTAAGGCGAGCTTCCCATTGTGATATATTTACATGTTTTTATCCCAATACCTGAGTATTTGGGATCTTATTTAGTATGCCCTTTCTATATATTCTGAGAGGGATTTGAAAACGTTATCATTGTTCATAGCTTTTTTGAGCACTTTGTTTTTCTTATCATTATTAAATGTATCAATCGTGTTATCTCTCAGGTGATTATACATTTCACATTCATAAATAAAGCGATCTAGATTGACTCCTTTTTGTTTATATCCTACACATCCTTCTGCTCTACCAAATCTCTCTGGATGCCATTGAGCTAACTCTGGTGTCCATGTAACTCCACCTGTCTTAATTCTTAACATCAAGTGCATTGTCTCATGTTTCATATCGTTTAATTTCTTGCTCTTTTTGATTAAATTGTTCCTGGTAAATTTGTTTTCTTTTGCGATCGCACATATCTGTCCTTTTTTCCTTCTCTTTATTTCTCTTGTAATAATAATCTATAACTTCTTCTTTATAATATTCAGGTTCTAACCACCATTTGGCTGTCGTTCTTGCCGCCCATCTCAAGCTATTTGCTATCCATGTAATTCTTTTCCCTTTCCTATTGCAACACTCTGCTGTCTTTATTAGGTCACTGATTGCTCTTGTTGAGTCCACCCACTTCCTAAGTCCTTTGTACCTTGCACTGGGTGACAGGATATATTTTACTTCCTTGGTGTCACTCCGGAATCACGTTTCAACCAAGTGACTAACGTTGCTAATTCGTGTCGGCTAACTCGTCAACGAACACCACCGGAAGCTGTCACGAGCCTGAGCCATGGTAGCCCATACGTGATAAAAAAAAATATATATAAAATGCCCAGGGCAACGACCCGGCAAAAAGGTGCGTGTGAGAAAAACGCGCAGGCCGCACTAACACTAAACTTTGATGTCAAGTAGGGGGCCACAAAATCTCAATCGGCTCGCGGGCTGCGAGTTTGAGACCCATGCTCCACAAGAAACTTCCGCTCGGACTTCCGGTTTGCTCTTGCCGTTTGTCGTATTCGGTGTGAAGCCAACTTCAAGGTTAAGAGTGTTGTAATGACACCGTATGGACAGTAGGTGATGCTGTTTTACAGTCATACCACGGGGCCCTGAAACGTCCCATAAATACCCCTTCCATATTGGGAAAAAAAAAAAATCGAAAATACATTTAAACTGAACTGTCAATAAAAATTAATTGATTGAAAGTGAGATTTAAAGGACATTTAATCAAAGCACAACACACACAGTGACACTGGCACCGCAACTATTCTGCATTGTATTAACATCACCCAAAATGAGCACAATGAGAAAACCCCCTTTTTTGTTTTCTTTCTGATGTAATTAGATAAATAAAGTGCTTTAAAAATGTTCCATGGGCATCTCAGTGTGTATGTCTCAAATGCACCTCGCTATGTTTTCGCCTCAAGAACCCCTCAGAATTTAGCCGCCATTTGAAACTTCTATAGTAGGATTTTGTTGAAAAGTTTCACGTGGGGCTTTCCCTGTGTCCTCAACCTCGTCGGATCATTGGAAATCCCCACCTCTCATCTCACACGGACACGGAGAAACACACCGTACACCCTCTCACCGCCGCCACCACCACCACCACCACCACCACCACCACCACCACCACCACCACCACCCCTGTTGTTAATCTATCAGTCTGTTAGTGAGTGGGCAAACCTTAGCCAGAGGCAGTAAATCACAGGATCCCACCCCCGCCAAGGTTATCAGGGGGATCAGCGCCACCCTGAACCATGATGCCAGTCTGATGGGGGAGTGGGAGGGAATATTCGACAACAGGCATGTGTCATAGGGCTTTATTATTATTTATTTTTTATCACCAATGGATAGACAAATTTGCCCTGTCAGACAAATGAGGGGCAATAGCAGATATTAGGGTGGATATACAGCAGGTTTTAGTAAACGGTCCTGACAGTCCAGGCACAGTATGGGGGCCGTGACCTGCTTCCTCGGCTTCTGGATTTACGTATACTTAAAATTTTCCTCCATACTTTAAGGGTCGACTACTGTGCCACATTAGAATGTCGACAATTTGACAGCAACATATTGGTCCTTGGTCCCCCATCCACTGCCCCAAATCAAGTTTTCCCCACCCTAACTAGAACGAGGGTTTAATTTTTTGGCGGGGGAGCCGGAGACTCAGGTGGGTTCCCTGGAGGAACCTGTGGAGGAAAGAAGACCCCCACTCAGACCACGGACACATCACGCATGCAACAGGTAAGAGCAAATATAGCACATTTTATAACTACTTTTTTTTCCAGTTACTTTATTCAATTGAAACTTTAGGTACATTTAATGATCCCCAAATCACATGAAACCCATTCAAAAAAACTTTTGAATTGTTAAAACTATATACACAATTCCAATAATCCTATTCAGTAATATTTAATCCGATGCAGTAATATTATGATAACTTTTAATACATGCTTGTTCTTATTGTGTTTAGATTTTATGGTTCGCTGCTGTCCTGTTAGAAGGCATTTGGCCTCCATGTAAAATCTTAAGAATATATATATTTTTTAATGAAACACTTGGTTATGGATATGGCATTCCTTGCAGATAAGACTGCACATGACTTTAGATTGTGGTGTCTGTGTGTGTGTGTGTGTGTGTGTGTGTGTGCGCGTTGAACTTCAAGCTCAGGGAACGCTGTGAATGTACTTTGGATTTGTCTTATCTTATCAGTGTGAAGGCCGCGTCAAATGACAATATACAATGGGATAAGTTATGTGTCATAATCTAATATTAATGGAAATATTATACTACATGCAGCCCGAATAATAATTATAATAGGTTATTATTGAAAATGGTGAGAGGCAGTAGCTTGTAGTTTTGTTCTCCAGTATGGGAGCGATGTGAGTGTGGAAAATTACCACCGTGAGGCCTGATCAATACTCTCTCATATGAGGGAAAGTGTCTGTGTGCATGTGCCTGTGATTCTGTTGGTCTCGGCCTAAATGTGCGTGACCGTGTGTGTGTGCGTGTGTGTGTGTGTGTGTGTGTGTGTGTGTGTGTGTGTGTGTGTGTGTGTGTGTGTGTGTGTGCCTGCATGTGTGTGTGTGTGTATATATGAATTTACATGACTTACAACATAGTTGACTTAATTATTTCATCCTAACATACTAATTATCTTTTGCAAGGGTACAATTTAATAATGGCTTTCTAATTTGATGGTGTCGCTGGCTCAGTGCCCACTAGAAACATAGTGGGCACTGAGCCACTTCAGACAACCAGCAAGGTTCTGTCTATCTATATTCATTGTTGTTTTTTTTCTCAGATAATGACTACTGGAACCCAACTCGAGGAAGACCCGAACAAGAAACAGGAAAATGGATGCAATGGTATTGTTTTATTTGTATATATACTAGATATATTATATATGTATATTTTTGTATATATTGTATTTTGTATGTATATATATTATATTATATATAAGAAAAAATACCATATAACAATAATAATACTAATAATACTATTAATAATGATACTAATAATACTAATACTACTACTACTACTACTACTACTACTACTATTACTACTACTACTACTACTACTAATAATAATAATAATAATATTAGCAATGATTGAAAACTCAAAAATTAAATACATTTTTTTTGAATATTAAAATTGACAAGCTTAGCTCGCCTTTATTCTGTCAAACACACACACACACACACACACACACACACACACACACACACACACACAAACACACGCACACACCACAACACATGCATTACGTGCAGATACAGCAGACGATACGCGCAACGGAGGCCGTGAAATGCGTTCTCCTCTTTTTTCCATCCAGGCTTGTCTTTCTTCCAGGGAGCAGGCCAGGAGTGGCGAGCAGCTTACAGCGCCCAGGGACCAACTTTAGTGTCTGTCGCTGGTGAGAAGATGTTCTTGTACATGTTTTTAGTGGGGATTCTTAGGATGATATTTGGAGGAACCTCATTTGAGCAGAGGGAGAACGTGCAAACTTCACAGAGAAAGGCCCCTAATCAGAAGATAATCCTGATTGGATGCCAACAGCGCTCCAGGTGGGAATTGAATCCCGGATCCTCTTGCTGTGAGGCAGCAGTGCAATACACTGTGGCTCCGTGCCATGCACGATACATCTTAACATAGTAATTTATTAGAATTAATTCCCATTAGAGATGAAAGAGAGGGCTGTTACCATGGCGGCGGCACATTCCACTGTGGCCCTGATTCAGGACGAGCCCATAGAGGACGACCCCTGGGACCTCCCTGAGCTGATGGACATGGGGGTCTCCTGGTCAGGTAAACACAGCTCCTATGAAAAAATAAATCAAATCAAACTGGAGAGAGAGAGAGAGAGAGATGAATTAGTTGTAAAAGACAAGCGATCAGGCGATGAAACAGACAGTTCAATCGAAGGTAACGAAAATGCAACGATTTTTATTTTCATGGGAAACATACTAATAACATACAGTACTGATGAATACTATATTCCTTTCTGCCAGGTCCATTCGGTAAATTCTACACATTGCACCTTTAAGTCAATTCTGAGAATTGAAGAGTCGTGTCCCAATCGAATGAATGGAATTCAGTTCAGTTACATTCTATTTTATTATCCTTATTGTTTCAGCCTAAATGACTCATTTCTCTCTCTCTCTCTCTCTCTCTCGCCCTCTCTCTCTCTCAGAGCTCAGTAGCAGAGGGAAGGTCCTGAAGGTCTTGGTGTCCGTGGGTAAAGGGATTCTTCTGCTGGGTTTCCTCTATATGTTCATATGCTCCCTGGACATCCTCAGCTCTGCCTTTCAACTGGTTGGAGGTAAAACACACACACACACACACACACACACACACACACACACACACACACACACACACACACACACACACACACACACACACACACACACACACACACACACACACACACACACACACACAATCAATTTCAAAATTTCTGAAATACCTACAACACAAATAAAAATTAGACCAAAAACAACTAAAAATATTCAGATTTTAGGAATTTGACATGAAGACAAGACAACATTTTTCTGATAAGAGCTTGTTGTTCAGCTTTCTTTAACTTTTTCCACTCACTCACTTATCAATATTGAGTCTTCTATAAGGCCTTTATCAATTTTCTCTGCTGGTGCAAGTGGGGGAACAATCCTCCCAGTCCTCAATCACTCATAACTGGTGTCTCTACAACTGCCTGTGTTTCTGCACTGTCAATTTAATGGCCTTCCCTATGCAAACACTGCACAAACTCCCTCCACTCTCTTCCTGCAGCTCAATATCACAGCAGCAGTGGCGGCTGGAGGCAGGCCCACGTTCACAACAATCGCCCTTATTGACACCCCGTTTCCCGTTGCCTTGCTACAGGTAAGGCAGCCGGGGACATCTTCCAGGACAACTCCGTGCTGTCCAACCCTCTGGCCGGGCTGGTGATTGGAGTTTTGGTCACCTTGCTGGTCCAGAGCTCCTCCACCTCCTCCTCCATCGTGGTCAGCATGGTGTCATCTGGACGTGAGTGGAACTCCCAAATATGCACATGAATGAAACAGTATGGTGGCGATAATAAAGAGGTGAGATGTTAGTGGTAGAGCTGATGGAGGACCAGGAGAAAAAGGATGCGGGTAATGGGGGACGTCCTGTGTGCTTTGGCAGTGCTGACGGTGCAGCTGGCCGTTCCCATCATCATGGGTACCAACATCGGAACCTCCGTCACCAACACGCTGGTCGCCATGACTCAAGCAGGCGATCGCAGGACATTTCGCAGGTAGTAGGACAGGGTTGTGTTGTTTCTTATTGTGCTTCTTTTTTGTTTGACACTTCATATGCATCCATTGACTCGTCTACGCTGAATCCAATTGGGGACGTACAATACACACACACACACAAATGGTACATTGTTTGGCAGATGAATTCCAGGTTCAGAAAGTAAATGCAACATTTTCACTCCAGCAATGCACTGATCCATCCTTCACTTGGTAGTTGGAGCTCTGGGTTGTGATAATGAGCAAATCCTGGAGCGGAATTTGGCTTTCCAAACCTGGATTTTCCACCTCGGATCTATTTTGATTGCAACCTTAGAAAACATTGTACATGTTCAGTAAAAAAATTCAAGAACCCATCAGTCCGATGCCAACATGTTTACATTTACAAAGACCCAGTCCATTGTAACACATAAAACTCATCTGGATTTTCACTCTGTACCCAGGGCCTTCGCAGGGGCCACAGTTCATGACTTCTTCAACTGGCTGTCTGTGCTGGTGCTGCTGCCACTGGAGGTGGCCACTGGTTACCTGTACACCATCACCAAGCTCCTTATTACCTCCTTCAACATCCAGAGTGGAGAGGCCCCGGACCTGCTCAACGTTATCACTGACCCCCTCACCGAGGCCATCATACAGGTGGATCTTCGTCTTCCAAACTTCGCAGATACCATTTATTGTGTCACTTTTTTCTCAAACCTCTCTCTCCTTGTTAGTTGGATGAATCTGTCATTAGTGGCATTGCCACGGGAGATACAGAAGCAAAGAATAAGAATCTCATCAAGAAATGGTGCAGAACATTCACAAACACTGTAAGGAAAGGACAATTTTTCACATTCTTAATATTCCTTATTGTCATGAAAAAGGGCTGCCCGTTACACTATGCAATGCTTATAGTTTGTGTGTGTGTGTGTCTGTGTGTGTGTGTGTGTGTGTGTGTGTGTGTGTGTGTGTGTGTGTGTGTGTGTGCGTGTGTGTGCATGTGTGTGCGTGCGTGTGTGTGTGTGTGTGTGTGTGTGTGTGTCTGTATTTCAGACATTGGTGAATGTGACAGTTCCTGGTCCAGAGAACTGCACCTCTCCATCTCTGTGCTGGGATGATGGCAACCTGACCTCTACGCTGAAGAATGTTTCCAAGACGTACAACATTGACAAATGTACGACCAATACACAAATTCTCGTGTATTGGGCAAATGGATAAAATACATATATAATTGTCAATTCATTTAATTCGGCATTTTTATGTGGGATGAACATGAACATGATTATTTGATGATGGCATTTTTTTTTACCTATATCAAGTTGTCGATATACGTAATCAAATTTAACAGGTAGGAAGTGGGCACAAAAATATTTTGTGAAATGAAAACCCCGGCTCCAATTCCTGCAATTTTCTTCTATTTTGATTAAATCCACAAATTTGGTTCCTCTTACTAAGACATTTGGACCAAAGAAAAATGATAAAACCATGTATACAGAAGCCTCTAATTCTAATATTACTGTATGTTGTACTGCTATTATACATAAGTGTAATGTAGCATGGCCTATGTCTGGCCTATCCTCCCCAGGTAAACACCTGTTTGTGGATGTGGATCTGTCGGACATGGCTGTGGGTCTGATCCTGCTGTTTCTGTCCCTGCTGGTGCTCTGCTCCTGTCTCCTCCTCATTGTCAAGCTGCTCAACTCCATGCTGAAGGGACAAGTGGCGGTGGTCATCAAGAAGATCCTGAATACAGGCACGTCGCTGCTCCTACTTGTCACCTGCACATTCACACATTCACATTCACAACTGCCTCACAGCAAGAAGGTCCTGGGTTCGATTCCCGCCTGGGGCGCTGTTGGCACAGTGCTCCGGGCGGGTTATCTCCCAAATAGGAGCCTTTCTGTGTGGAGTTTGCATGTTCTCCCCGTGCTCACATGGGGTTTCCTCCACCTCACGTCAGTAAGGACCCCCACCAAAAACATGCACACATCATCGTCTGACCAGCGATGGACACTTATCACCTGGTCCCCGGGCGTGTCCACGTATGCTGCCCACTGCTCCTGGCTGTGCCCCCAGAGGAAGGACAAGCCAGGATGGGTCAAATGCAGAGGATCCATTTCACCGGCCACCATCAAAGCATGTGCATGTGTGTGTGTGTGCAAGCATGTGTTGTGGTGTGTTGCGTGACAAATAAAGACTGTTTCTTCTTCTTTCTTCTTTAAAGCTATTCAATTCTCAGATAGATTTATTATTGCAGCTTATTACACCAAGGTTTGAATGGTCGTTCATTAATGAATAATCATCAATGGGTGATCATCAATGAGATCTTCCGTGCCTCAAACCACTGGGGTGGTGGGGGGGGGGGGGGTTCATGCGTCTCAGGGGCGTTGGTCTTCATGCTCAATGCTCTTCTGCGGATTTGGGGGTTTTTCCGTGGCTGTGGCACTTTGGGCTTGGGTCGTTTTTGTGGCTTTTGGGTGTTTGCTGGCTGCTGGGCTTGTGTGTGACGGTGCCTTTTGTGGTGGCAATTTGTATTATTACGGACTCGAAGATAGAAGGATGTCTTCACTCAATGTTAGCTCAATAAAGTCCATTTGCAAGTTCATCTGAGGTTCATCTGGTGGTGTGCATGCGCTGATCGGCATCTAAAGCAATATCTGTTGATTTCTGACATCATTCCCCCTTTTGACATGTGGTCGTTACCATGGGTCATTTAGGCATAGAGAGAGAAACAGATATTTAGGTAAGCCTGATTTGTCATTCGGCCCCTACCAAATTCCTTTTTTCACATTTGCTTGTGATTTATTCCAGAGGGCCTTTTCTTCACATGTGGCTCTGCTCTGCAGTTTCTGTAAATCAGCTTTTGGTGTTAGTGTAATCGTTAGAGGAACAGAAAAAGTTGTGTTATAGTTGTATGTTCACATGCCTCTGTGAGGGCTTTCAGTTCAGCTGCTTGTGCCGAAAAGTGAGAGGGAAGTGGGTCAGCTGTGACCATTTCATGTTGTGTAACTATGGCAAAGCCTGCCTGTATCTTGCCTGTGGCTGGATACCGTGAGGCTGAACCGTCCACAAACAGCTCTACGTCTACATAAGTTCGAGGTGTGTCCTGCAGATCTGGTCTGGGGAGCAAACTTCAGTTGTAACTGCCACACAGTCATGTGGTTGCCCTTCGTCTGCTTTGGGGAGAAGCGTAGCTGGATTTAGAACAGAACATCTTTTCACAGGGATATTAGGCATGTCAACCAGAACAGTGTGATAACTAAACCACCTTGCAGATGAGAGATATGTGGTCATTTGTTCAAGCAATATGATAGACAACGCTTGTGGCACTAAAATAATTACTTTTTGCTGTAGCCCATCTCCAAATCCAGGTTTTACCTTTTTTTGGGGGCATTTTCATGCTTTATTCAATAGTGACAGTGCAGGAAGAAAGGGGACTGAAAGAGAGGGGATGACATGCAGCAAATTGTCTTGTGCTGGAATCGAAACCGGGCCCCTGAGGTAAGGACTCAGCCTTTGAGAATTGTGCATTCTACCCACTGAGCCACCGGAGCGCCCCGCAAGTTTTACCTTTAAAGGAGAATGCAAAGTAGTACTGGGAGTCTTTGTGCACTGGTATACTGAAAAATGCATTTGCTCCATGCAGTCCACTACAGAAAACCGTTTACTGGTTGGTGGAACTTGTGACAAAATGGTTGTGTGGATTTGGAACATTTGGTGCTCGAGTGTGAACTGCTGCATTTAATACTTGCAAATCCTGAACAAATCCACTCCACTTTTCAGGCTGGCCAGCCTCTCTGGTTTTCTTTGCTGGAAAAAAAGGGGTGCGCACTGGTGATGTTTCATATGGAACAATAATGTTTGCCTTTAACAGTGATTCAAAAATCGATGTAATCCCATGCACCGCTTCCGGTTTCAGGGGATATTGCTCTCTACATGGGCAATAAGAAGATTTTGGTGTAATCTCTACAGGTGCTGCACCTTTAATTAATCCAACATCATATTTAATTTTAGCCCATAATGTGTGTGGAAGCCCTGCCAGCTCTGGTATCAAGCACGCTTGTGTGCTATAGTCCTGGACTATAGTTTCCTGCCACCAGTGGTCCTCTTTACACTGACTGACCCATTGTCCCAAATCCTGCCATCTCTAATGCTGAGCTTTCATTAGAGAAATATTTGGATTGGAACTGTAAACATGGAAAAACTCCCATTGCACTTTGTCTGGTAACACAACTACTACAGAACATATTGTATCATTCCAAAACATCCAATCTGTTCCCAAAATATCACTTTCCTGACCTTTTCTAAACCATTTCGCCTCATACCTTGTATCTGGCTCTGATGAGACATATGCGGTACAGTGCAGTGAAGTATCTGTCATGAACACTGTGGTTCCCTTTTTCATGTGTCTCTTTGCCTCCTGCAGCGGATGTCTATTTATAGATTCTGGTCCTGGGTGTGTGAGTCGCCATTCATACACATGCAGTCATTCCTCTAGGCTGTATTGTATCATTTGTGGAACCTTTCCACCCTGCCCAATTACCTCTATTCCGACTTCACTTGCAGGAGGAAACAATATTTGAATATGCCATTCATGCCATCCTCTACCCTGAGTGGGACTGTATAGTCTTTTCACACCTTTCTTTTGGAGGGATTGGGACACTGATCTAACTTCATACACCAGCACCAATTAAAGGCAATCTCACACACACACACACACACACGTGCACAAATCATACTTGTGCACACACACATGCGCCACCGGTGTCTGCCTCACATCCACCTTTTTTCTATTTTATTGTTATGAACAATAACGAATAGTGTGGACAGGTGAAGGACTACTACAGTTGTAAGACTACATACAGTAGATAAATAAACTAAAAAAAGGGTATAATGTGTGATTTGAGGCGTTTGACACTACCTTTAAAATACAAAGTAATAGTCAACTGTGCCTATTTGTGTGTGTGTGTGTGTGTGTGTGTGTGTGTGTGTGTGTGTGTGTGTGTGTGTGTGTGTGTGTGTGCGTGCGTGCGTGCGTGTGTGTTTGTGTGTGTGTGTGTGTATTTCTAGACTTCCCATTTCCATTTGGCTGGGTCACTGGGTACATTGCCATTGTGGTTGGAGCTGGAATGACCTTCATTGTCCAGAGCAGTTCTGTCTTCACTTCTGCAATCACGCCACTGGTTGGTGAGTTCTCAAAACTCACTCATCATCGTCCATCCATTGATCCATCGATCCAGTGATCCATCTATCCATCCATCCATCCATCCATCCACCCATCAATCCATCCATCCATCCATCCATCCATCCATCCACTCATACATACATTCATACCACATCAATGCATCCATTTATACTGTCAGTGAAAATGCTGCAAACTGTTTGTCCTGTCTGACTATCTATAAATTGAATTGTTTGGGGCAAAATGAGACCTCAGATGTTAAATGTGTTTTTTTGCTTCGCAGCGCAATGTTTTTTAATGCCCATGCGCTCCTCTTTATTTTGTTCAGGCATCGGTGTGATAAGCATAGAGAGAGCTTACCCGTTGTCACTGGGTGCAAACATTGGAACGACCACCACCGCCATCCTGGCAGCCATGGCTAGTCCTGGAGACACACTAGGGAATGCTCTGCAGGTCAGTTATGGAAACACAAGCGGAGTGTTGTTCACAAACATACCCATGTAACAATCTAATTCTGCTCTGATTGTCTCCCTCTCCTTTCCCAGATTGCCTTGGTCCACTTCCTGTTCAATATTTCAGGCATCCTCCTTTGGTATCCACTCCCCTTCACCCGCATCCCGATCCAGCTGGCCAAAGGCCTGGGCAACATCACGGCCTCCTACCGCTGGTTTGCTGTCGTTTACATCATCAGCTGCTTCTTTGTCTTCCCTCTCTTTGTCTTCGGCCTGTCCATGGCTGGCTGGAAGGTGTTGGTTGGTGTGGGTGTTCCTCTGGTCACCCTGGTGATCGTCACCACGGTGATCAACGTGCTGCAGAGGCGGCGACCGGGCTGTCTGCCCGCGGCTCTGCGGTCCTGGGACTTCCTCCCGCTCTGGGCGCACTCGCTGGAACCCTGGGACAGCTTGGTCACCGTGGTCACCCACAAATGCTGCTGCTGCTGCAAGTGCTGCCAGACTGCCACCGATGACTGCGAGCGGAGCGACAAGGAGCCCGAAAAAGGACCCATTGCGGGGATGTTTGACAACCCAGCGTTGAGCCCGGAGAAAGAGGAGGAACGGGAGAAAAAGATCGAGCTCCAGATCCTGAGATCCACGCAGCTTTGAGTTGGATTTCCCCCGCTGTTTTGTAGGGTCATCCCAGGGTTGACAAGCTGTATTTAGTGAGCTTTCACTCACGACAAATAGAGAGAAATATTTTATTTACCCAAAAAAGCAGATCCATCTTTACAGCTATGCACACAGACTTGTATAATGATGCAACTTGTTCCATCTCTTATATAAGCAGCTCATGTTTATTAAAGGATTGTTAGGTATTTTTCAAATCCAGGGGGCCTTATTAAAATGTTGGTTCCCATCATATACCTGTTCATTGCGCATTGCTTTACTTTTGAGAAACTTACCGCTCTGCTGCAGCTTCTCACTGTGCAGCTAAATCTCCTATTTGAAAACATTTTTAGAAACTCCCACTAAAGTCCCCCATTTCCTGGTAGATTTTGAGCATGATACAGTAATATCGAAATTATATTTTAAAATGATTTTTGTAATTTCCACAGTACATCCAAAACATAACAACGCCTACAGCAGGTTGCCAGTAGGAAGCAACGCAAGTTAGTGTGGATATAACCAAAATAGCTGATTTGTTGACCTGCAGCAGATTGGTAAGTTTCTTAATAGTACAGCATTCAGCGAGGTTGTGCTATGAACAGTTATAGTATATTTTCCTCGGTTGAAAATTACTGAACCCATAATTGAATGTGTAACCAAGACACATCCTCATTGCATCGTGTTATGGTGCAATTTTAGATTAAATGATTGTATTTAACAAACATGTACATGGACTTTAATTTATAATTTTAACTTATTCAAGGAGGCAATGTTTAATATTTTGTTTTAAAATGAAAATGAATTGTAATAAATGGAATAAAGGGGGAAAAGTGGAATTCCTGAACATATGATTTATTGCTGTCCAGGCGTTTCAACACAGACCTTGACCAGTGAAGACATAAAGGTCCAAATGTTATCGTTGTTATTAAACCAGCACCTTAGGGCAGGGTTGAGTGGGTTACTGATTAGTGATTACACACTGCTTGGCAATATTTGTTTGTTATAAGTTATTTATTAAGAAATCACCTGGATTACCGAAAATTAATCATCTCATTGAAATACTTTGGTATTACTTTTGGATAATTTACTTGTCCATGAAAGTCAGATTTGAAGTTTACACTAAATCAAGACAAATGAACACAAAGCAAACAACAAAATTAATTCATAAAATGTTGTCAAGATCCACTCCATTCCTTGTTTTTGCGATTGCAATATGTGGTACATAGTTGAACTTCATTTAGAAGGAAGTTTGTCAGATCTTTCAATCTGAGGGGCTAAAGTTGTCTGTGATGGCCCTACAGGGTTACGACTCTTTAAATGTTGAAATGTGGTGAAACACACTTTCATCATTCACAGGTGGTATCAAAATGGCAATTATTTCTCTAGAAAATACCAAAACGTTTCAAGATAAAAAAATATATATATAAAAATGAAATTATTCATAAATACTTAAAAAAGTAATGATGTTGTAGCTACCATGTGTATATACTCAAAACGTATACTCAATTCACACAATTTCAAAATACAATTGTAATTTTCAACCATTTAAAAATGGTTGATTACACGTTTTTGGTAATCTCATTATGTAATCCTGGTAACATGTAATCGGTTAGTCTTCTCTTGGTCCAACAATGAATTGGTCATTTCTTCCTCTCTCGGTTTCTCTTTTTCTCTCAACCTCTCTCTCTTTACCTCTTTACGGTTGACATTGACTTCTGCGACCACAGTGAAACGCTATTTATTTCATACAATTGAAATAACAATTTAGCTGTACACCCACACGTGACACTACACAGTCTGATATACTGTAAGTCTCAAATCCTAAATGTAGTTGTTATTAATACATCGGGGAAAAACACAGCTAAATGTTTGTAGGGCTGAGATAGATGTATGTCTATAGTTTTTTCCCTTTTCATGTTAATCATTATTACGTGCTTTTAATACTGTTCACAGCATGTTTTCCTTCTCTAGATGAGATCTATGAGAGCATGTGACCATGCAGTGGGTGTCCAGTAAACTTCCACCATGGTGCTGACCGACATACGGTCACATGACCCGGCAGCGAGCCACGCGCTGGGAACATGATGAGACTGATAATCAATATGTCGATAACCATGGCCCGGCATGCCACAGCCACTGTATGAAAGGTATGACTAAATAAATAGACGTGGACATTGGAAGGAAATTTATAAATGGAAAACAATGTAATTATATTGATTGCAATGCACATAGATAAAAACAAAAGGGAAAACCCTTTCTCTCTCTCTCTCTCTCCCTCCCTCTCCACACACACACACACACACGCGTCACACACACACACACACGCACGCACGCACGCACGCACGCACGCACACACACACACACACACACACACACACACACACACACACACACACACACACACACACACACACACACACACACACACACACACACACACATTGAACAATATATACAAATTTGGAAAAAAACAACTGATGTATGAGTCCTGGCTTCTGTATCTTTACGACGACCTTAGGTCTCATACTCCTGGTTCCCCCAAAGTGTGCTGGGATGGGACAGGCCACTATCAGTCAATTTATTGTCCTGTTTTCTGCCTATGGAAATTCCATATAAGAAGGTCCTCTATTGCAAGAAGGGCTTCTTGTCCTTACACAGATATGCATTTTATCTCCCTGTCAAAATTAAGTCAATGAATATATTGTTGCTTTGCTGTGGCCTTTCCTTTTAATCTAGTGGTGATTAAGCTCCTTTATAGTCCAGAATCTACATGGCGACCTTACACTTTCTTCACGCCGAACTGCGTCGCTGAGGATGTGACTAACACGAGGCATGTTCTTTATCTTATCTGCTGGTTATTGCAACAAGAACGGCTCTGAAGATATCTGGGGAGGGGGGGGGGGCAACTGATGACCGCTGATGTGTGTGGCTGGGAAAAGTGAAATTCCATGAACTGTGGTCACACTCTAAACTCCACCTGGTGATACTGAAGTTCTTCTTGTATTTTCCTAGGTTTTATACTGCTCTTTTTTTCTTGATATCCTTATTTACCATACACTTGTTGTTTTTACAATTTTATTTTATTTTATTTTATTTTATTTTATTTTATTTTATTTTAACTTTTTTATTTGTTTTTTGAAGTGCCCTTGGGTTGAGATAAACAGCATGGTCATTAACACCCACTCAAATTACAGAAAACGTCAGGTCTGATCAATAGTTTGACTGATCAATGTCACCATCTGCTGGTGGACTTGGAGCAAGAAAAGTTAAGCAGAAGAGGAAGAAGATGGAAATGCTGTACAATTTACGGTTCAGGATTGATGTACACACCTTTTTGCTGCGTAAAATGTGAGCGTCAGTGCATTTTCTTGTAATGAATGACCATGAAACAATTTTCCACACAAAAAAATAATTTATTATATTCAAATCCAAATGGAATTTGTGGTAACAGTCCATAGAGATAATTGATTTACAACTTACTTACAGTTACACTACTACAAATTCCTCTACCGACCTACTAGTACTTTCTCTGCAACTTATAATACTACCTCCACTACAACTTGTATTAACACTACTGCTTAGCTATTGTATAAAAATACTGTTGAACTATAACACATTTGCAGTTTGAGCACCATGCTTTAAATTACATTTCCATTTCTTGGGCTCACTATATATTTTACAAGCCCCTATAATGTTCCTGTGCCTTTAACATGAATTATTTAAAAACTATCTTTTTTTTTTTTTTTTTAAACAGGCCTAACAGGATCATAATAGGACAATTACAGCACATTGACGTAACAATAGCACCTCAAAATCTCTGCGGTTGCAGAACACAAGCCTGCGTTTTTTGTTCTGCTCCATTATTTTTGACCTGAGGGGAGGGGTTTCATCATTCTCGTAGCCTCGCCGCAGCAATGAGGCCGAAGTCCCTTTCTACCAACAAGTGTTCCTATGAGTCTTTGCGTCTTAGAAGGGCACGGGGCCGTAGTAGGCGGTGTACGCCGCCACGATGCCGGCGGTCTCCGCCATCTCGTCGCAGGACTCGCTCAGCTCGCAGACCTCTCTCAGGCTGGGAAAACACAAAAAGAGGGCAAAGGAAGTTAGAGTTGATTCTTTCTGGAGTTAAATCAATTCTTGATCATCTGAATTATTAAATTCTCTACCTCAGTTAGAATAGTACTCTGGGGAGTAAACCATCCTTACCTTTCGAGCTGGAGGAGGCTGAGGTCTCCGGTGGGCGCAGCCCTTCTTCTTCTCAAGACCACCGCGGCCAAGTCCCCGTCCATGATCACCTCGGGGGCGGCGGTGGCTGCACATGGACACACCGTTCAGTAAAGAGAGATAACGGATCCGACAATTACATGTAAAAGCCCCCTCCCAAACACAAGGAGAGGACCTAGAAACGACCAATACTTCGATTATTATTATTATTATGACAGTCCCCTAAGTCATGGAGGACCTTTGAGGCCTCATTCTTTTCATGGCCAATTTGGCTGTTCTTGAATAAAGACTTGGATTTGCAGGCTCCAACACGACATTTAATGACGTTGTAGTGCTGAGGATCCCATCATCCTTCTATAATTCTACAGATTTTCTATTGTCTGGTGGCATTTTTTACAGGGCAAACCCGACTGCTTTCGAGATCACAATCGATGCCCAAAACGACGACTCACCTTCAGAACTGGCCGACTCAGATGACGAGGAGGAGGAAGAGGAGGAGGAGGAGGAGGAGGTAGAGTCAGATGCGGAGGAGTCCGACTCCGACAAAGAGTCTGACGGGGAGGAATCGGATTCCGAGGACTCGGACGATTCGGACGATTCAGAGGAGGACGACGACGACGACGAAGACGACGAAGACGAAGAGGAGTCGGAAGCGGAGTCTGAGGGTGAATCGGAGGGAGCCGAAGGGTCGGCGGTGGCGGGTGCCGCCTCGGCACTTGCATCGGCCTCCGGGTCCAGCACGACGTCTGGTTCCACCACTACGGAGAGAAGGAAAACAGGCTTTAAATCCCCACTCACATTGTAAAAGATACTATAGCTAACAGTGGATGAAGGCATCCTCACCTCCCATGGACCAGCACACTGACAGAGCAGCGCAGACGAAGAGGAGGCTGAGGGTCTTCATGGCGACAGGAGGCTGGTGCTTCGGGATGGACCTGGTTCCACTGCTTTGGTTCTTCGCTGATTCTCTTTCGAAGGCTCCTTTTCTTCTGATTCTTCCTCTCCATCCTGGGTCAATATATAGTACAGCTACCGCCCCTCCTTTCATCGCCCCGTCCCAACCCAGACCGAAACAACGAGATGACCGTGCGATTGATGTGATTGGCCGGAGAATCGAATGTCAACGGTTCCGCTTCCGCTCGACATGAATGGTCGCGTAAACACCCACACCCTCCTGGCATCGAAGACGAGAAAGTCTCATTTACCCACGCGCGACGATGCCCAACCCCACAAATATGCTCCAGCGATCCAGCTCTGCGGAGTCTACCTAGAAACTGTAGCTGGCAAAACAAAAACAGCCGGTTGTGTGCGAAGTAACATTTGAAAAATGTTTATAGAAACGTAGACCATGGGAAATGTACACGCAACTTCCAAGATTTAGAACAAAAACAAAATCCCCAACACCAAAGATTGAATTTCCTCAAATCTTCAAGCATTGGTAATGATGACATTCCAATAGCCATGATAGGATGATTCCCTTGTCACTTGTCTTTTTCTGCAGCCAAACCACAGATCTTCATAATGCTTGTTTGCCGCTTGTTTGCTGCCACCCAATTTCTAAATAAATACAATTTTCCAAAGATAAATTGTTTTATTTTATCTTTATCCTCAATTACTGGTGTATGAACATCTCCCCTCTAATAGCCGAAGGTAGGTCAGAGGCATAGTTACTGTTTCCTATCAGCCTGCCATGCTAAAAGACGTAATCCCACTTTAATTATGGCTGGTTCATTTTTTGCCATTTAGTTGCCAATCGTCTTTGCCCCCAAAATGTGATCTCACACCCCCGCAAACCCAAAACTACAGCCTGGACCAACCACACAGTACTAATTGGGCGACGCAGGACAGGGCCGATGCTCATTATGCAGCAGAGTTTAATTAGAGTGTTAGAGTGTCCCACAAGACCCACAGACAGGCGCTATTTAAATATCCGATCCCAGACGGGCCCTGGCCAGATGAACACAAGGCCAGCGTTCGCTAAATCTCCACCAAATGAAGGCCAACTATGGAGCAATGCTCGGTTTATAGGTTGTGTATATTTTCAAGTGTAGCCTCTATATGTTGAATGTACGGTGATAGGCATGTGGGTTTGGAGCCGTCTCTGCGTTTCTTCATACCGCGAGCTGTGGTTTACAAATGGAATATTTGAAACCGCCGGTGGACCCATGTGATATTGCAAGATAAGTGCTGTGTGGATGCACATTGTGCTCGTATACAAGTGTATCATGTCGCATACATGCACATAAATGTACATATATGTATATATCAGAGGGCCCCCAAAATCCATGTGTACATCATCCACAATAAAAGAAAAATGTGGAAAGCCCCATAACTGCTTCAGTCTGACCTTGGTGTCCATCTTGCTTCATAGTTGAGATTTATTCTTAGTGCCGGGGATTTGTCTTGGAGCGGGTGGCATGTAATTTCAATGTCTAGTCCAGAGGTTGTTTTCTTGGACAAGGTTCAATGTGGGGGGGACACAGTTGGAGGAAACATTTGCCACAAGGTCCCTTGTCGGACAGAAAATACAGTCTGCTGGCCCCTTTCCGCCTTGGATGGGGACCGGCTTCATTGTTGCATCTTGGCACTGGAGACACACGCACTGCAAGCCACATCGTAATCTGGACAAATGAGGAATGCCTGCTCTATTTAGAGCCCTGCGCACACGTTGGTTGGAGGTAGAACATACACACACACACACACACACACACACACACACACACACACACACACACGCGCACGCACACACACACACACACACACACACACACACACACACACACACACACACACACACGCACACGCACACGCACACGCACACGCACACACACACACACAAATGCTCACATTCATATTCACACTAACCTGCACATGCACATACACGCACATGCCCCCACACACCAGCACAAACAAAACACACAAACACACACATAAATGTGTACACTCATTCACATTGATCTGCAGGCACATACCTGCATACAAGTCACACACACACACACACACACACACACACACACACACACGCACACACACACACACACACACACACACACACACACACACACACACACGCACACACACACACACACGCACACACACACACACACACACACACGCACACACACACACACACACACACACACACACGCACACACACACACACACACACACACACACACACACACACGCACACGCACAAACACACACACACACAAATGCTCACATTCATATTCACACTAACCTGCACATGCACATACACGCACATGCCCCCACACACCAGCACAAACAAAACACACAAACACACACATAAATGTGTACACTCATATTCACATTGATCTGCAGGCACATACCTGCATACAAATCACACACACACACGCACACACACACACACACACATCTTTTTTACATAAAAGATTTCAGTGGGTTGACCCGGGTTTAAAAAACTGGGGTCAACCGCTACAAATAGGAGATCGACACCTTTCCCATTGCCAGGAGACATGCAGTTTTTTCCTGGTGCGTCACATTCGACGTCACAAACACAGCATGAAAGGCACGTGTCATGGTTCCAGTGTGATTGGGAACAAAACAGTAGAGCAGACAGCAACTCAAGCAAACAACGACACAAAACTGTAAAGAAAAATGTATGCTGCCCGTGTGCACCCGCACACGGATACTCCATGCCGCGCACCGGTCCTTTGGCGGGGGGGAGCAGGGAACGGCGGGGAGCGTGGTGGTTCTCCGCTGCGGTCCCCAGGGTGCTATCCCCACACTCAACATTTCACGGCCCCCCATGCAAAAAAAAAATAACTTCTGATTCTGATTTTGGATCCTAAATGGGATATGAAATGATGGTATGATACACGTCATGTTCCTCTCTATTAACGGGCCAATGTCCAGAACTTCAATTCACCCCGCAGGTAACAGATGGTGACAAATGCCGGATGTTACCGGGTGTTACCGGGTTTTTCTGCAGTGGGAAAGGGGTATCAGAATCAAAGGACTCTGTTGGTAACAGCATCCTTGGACTCACATAAAGATGCAGCTTCTGTTCTGTAGAACGCTGTGATCCGTAAACACCCTGTGATGAATAGAATCCACAGTTTTTCGCTTGCAACTGTTGTACTGTACAACAGGTATTCCTCACCAAACGACCAAGTTCAATTCCTACAACCAGATCGTTAAGTGAATTGGTCGATAAGCGAGGACCCGTGTTATTTCACGGTAAGGGGGTGTGACCGTTGTGAACGCTAGTGTAGTGAATACTGACAGACTGCTGTAGACTGATAATAGTGATGGGATGTATACAGTGTATATAGTGTTTATATTGTATAAAGTATATATAGTGTATAAAGTGTATTTAGTGAATACTGTGTATACAGTGTATAAAGTATATATAGTTTATATTCTGTATATAGTGTATATATAGTGTGTATAGTATATATAAAGTATTTAGTGTATACAGTTTATGCAGTGTATATAGTATATATAGTGTGTATATAGTACATATATAGTATATATAGTGTAGTTCAAGTTCAAGAGGTTATTTGGCACATACATATACATACGATCATACATATATGCAGTGTAATGTCATGACACCCGGTGATTACGCACAATAAGCTCTATAAGCTCTAAAAATACAAAAATGTGCGTAATCAACATTCAAGGTGCTCGCGCAGGCAGCTGCAGGGAGCGGTGCCACAATCGCGATATATAGTATATATAGTGTATTTAGTGTATACAGGTTATGCCGTGTATATAGTATAAATAGTGTATATAGTATATATAGTGTATTGAGTGTATACAGTGTACATAGTGCATATAGTATATATAGTGCATATAGTATATATAGTATATATAGTGTATATAGTATATATAGTGTATATAGTATATATAGTATATATAGTGTATATAGTATATATAGTGTATACAGTGTACACAGTGTGTATAGTATATATAGTATATTTGGTATATATAGTATATATAGTGTATATAGTGTATAAAGGGTGATGCGGGATGAGATGCTTGACACTGGGACGCCGTGGTATTGTACGCAGTGTACAATACAGACTGGTCAAAGAGCTGCTGGTAAGTCTGAACGGTGGTTGAACAGGTAGGTCCTTAAGTGAGGAGTACCTGTATTGTAAAATCCCCCTTGTGAGAAGACGTAGCGGTTGTCTGATTCAAAAAGAGGTATTTATTTATTATAATTCACTGTTCAAGACAGAGTGGGAACTATACCCAGCGTTGAAATTATTGTAATGACTCTAATATAGTAAATAATCTTGACACAGCCTCTGGTATCATATCACTTGGTGAATTCAAATGACGTGTTTATCTTTCAGCCATCTATCCATTTTTTTTCTTTACCTGCTTATTTCGGTCCAGGTCCCGGGTGAGGGTTAGGGTCAATATTGATTAATGTCATGACAGACAATAAACTGTTTCCTGGACTTGTGGGTTCAAGTAGGAGAGAGACAATGAGATGACAGTGAGAGAACTTTTTTTTTTTTGTGTGTTTTTTGTCGTTTGCTGTTGCACACGTCATCCAAAGGACAGCGAGAAGGAATCCTGAGATGAGACGCTTAAATGTACAGGCAAATTTAAGTCAGAGGCTTGTTGCGTATGATGAGGAAAAGCAGAGAGGTTGTATTTTTGGACAACTCAGCCCTAGGCCAGGACTTAATGGAAAGGTAGAGTAGGCCAATCAGAGCGAGTGGAAGCAACGCCAGGAAACACAAAACTGAAAGGTTTACCTGATTTAACGGAGATAGAAGAGATTGTTAGATAATGATCTTTGTGTGAAACGCGAGAGCAACGTGTCCTGCCAGCAGGCCGACTGAGGTCACAGAACTATACAGTCCACTGGTCTAAAAGCACCCCGAACAGAAATCGCCATCAAAGACTCAAATCTTCCAGTTCCAAGGTCGTCCATATGGGTCGGTGAGATTAGCGGCTGTTTAATTCCTAACTGGTATGGACGACAGTGTTAAACTGAAGCTCAAAGATATAGACAGATGCTCAAAGTCATTTTTTGCTCAACACTCCTCAGTGATCCATATGCAATAGCAACAATGATCGCTTACATAAGTCACTGGTAGGAATGCTATAAAAGCTTTTTCATTTCGATTTTCATTTTGGTATGTGCACATATCCACCAGAGTCACAGCTCTTACTTTACGTATTACGAGCTGTGGCCATAACTGGTTCCCTACACATTGTTGTGGAAGACCTCAGACTTATCCCTTAACACTTACTCCTTTTAAATTCAGGCTCCAAATGAACGCGAGAGGAAACCTATACCATACACCGCATTCCACACTTATATGAATGTGGTGTGTGTGGTATAGGAAATGCTTCCTATAATAATTGTGCTGTATACTGTGTATATATATATATAGCCTTGATCTAAAAACAGAACCTCTACCGTGTTCCCCCTTTAGCGTTATCTCAACTTTGATCTTAGTTCACTTTGACAAAGCACACTCCCGTAAAAGCCTTGTGTATTTTCCTCTGGTCGCTGTGAAACCCCCATCTGCCAGGGCTCTCTCTGATCTGGCTCTTCTTGGCCTCACAAAACCAGTAATTACACTGAATCCAGTCTGGGCCTTGAACTTCACCCTCTCTTTTGAAGGAATTCTTTTGGATTGAGTCTAAATAACAAAGTCTCTGAGTGTGTGCAGTGCATCTGTTGTTGTTTCATAAAGTAGATCTTCGTTCGAAACCCTATACAGTGTAATATATATATATATATATATATTTTTTTTTTATATATATATTTAGATATTTATATATATACATACACACACACACACACACACACACACACACGCACAACATTAAAACCACTGACAGGTGAAGTGAATAACACTGCACATCTCGTTCCAATGACACCTGTCAAGTGGTGGGATATATTATGCAGCAAGTGAACAGTCAGTTCTTGAAGTTGATGTGTTGGAAGAAGGAAAAATGGGTAAGCGTAAAGATCTGAGCCACTTTGACAAGGACCAAATTGTGATGGCTAGACGACGGGGTCAGTGCATCTCCGAAACGCCAGGTCAGGTCTTGTGGGGTGTTCCTGGTATGCAGTGGTTAGTGCCTAACAAAAGTGGTCCAAGGAAGGACAACCGGTGAACCGGCGAAAGGGTTATTGGCGCCCAAGGCTCATTAATGCGCATGGGGAGCGAAGTCACACAGTGCATCGCAGCTTGCTGTGTATGGGGCTGCGTAGCCGCAGACCGGTCACAGTGCTCATGCTGACCCCTGTCGACCACCGAAAGAGCTTACAATGGGCATGTGAGCATCAGAACTGGACCATGGAGCAATGGAAGAAGGTGGCCTGGTCTGATGAATCATGTTGTGGGAGTCTCTGCCCACTGGTAGGGGTTTATGGAGGGAGACAGAGTCTTTCTAGTGATGGATTGCCAGCCTTTATCAACAATTCCAAACAGAAAGGCTCGCTGGCCAAAAGGATAAATAATAAGAATAAACGTTTTTTTAATCGGGGTGCAGGAGGAATCTCCGACACTTGCGCCGCTGGTACTTTGACCGGGCTCCTGGTCAACTCTCGAGCCCTGTAAGCCGATCCCCCTCTGCAAGACGGACAAACATTAGAAAGCTCCCTGCCCCGAGTCGGATCATTCAGCGCAATGCGGGCGCTGAATGGTCCGACTCGAGGCAGCTGGGTGGCCGCGGGAAAGGAAGCCATGCTGCCGTCTGCAGCCGCGGCTGTGGAGATACCACAGGACACCTTCAGAGGTCTTGTGGAGTCCATGCCTCGACAGGTCAGAGCTGTTTTGGTGGCACAAGGGGGAGCTACACAATATTTGCGGTTATTAGTGGTGGTTTTAATGTTGTGGCTGATCGGTGTATATACAGTATATGCACGTATGCACGTTTGAAAATAAAATAAAATAAGTATGCCAAAGTTAAAGTAAACTCAAATAAAGCTAAAATAAGAGGCATTTACAAAAAAAGTAAGTGTGTTTAAAAAGAAAATAAGTATGTTCAAATTAACGTTAAGTAAAATAAAGCAAAAAAATTGATATTTACAAAAAAGTAAGCATGTTTAAAAATAAAGAAATAAAAGGAAGTTCAGGAAAGAGTATAATTGATTTGAAGCGTAAAATTGCTCCCTCTTAAATGTGCAAAATAAATTTGCTGTAGTGGGGTCGAATTCTGACTGTCTTTTTGTTTCCTTTCGTGATATGCTTTTGATAAACATATTGTTTGATTCTGTGTAATCTATGTTTAAACCATGTTCACTCCACTTCATTCCGGTCTAGTCCAGTACTGACTGACCGATAGTACTGGACATTAGGTCTTCGTCCTTCTCCTCCGTCCTCTTGATCTATGTGCGGTTGCTCTTGTTTGGTTTCCGTCAGCGCTTGACAGCCTCCGCCAGGATTACAGCTGCCCGTGGCCACTGACCTGAGGCAAGCTCTCCAGGAAACCGCAGACGGCACCACACTGACAAACAGAAAGAGGGACATAACACAACACAACACAAACACATCACAACACACACCCACACACACAAACACCCCCCCCCCCCCCCAACACAGACCTCTGGTCTCTCCCGGACAACGACACAAGACAAGCGCCTCACAATTCAGATATTTATTCATCACAGTTTAACAAATGCATCACAGTCGCTCTGTGCCTCTCCTAGAGCTCTGTTTTGGCTTCCGCTCCAGCCGTTGCCTGTTTCACTTCCTGGAAGATGAACGTGAAAAGCAACGTTAGATGCAGTGAAGTGGAGGAGATGCTGAAATTGGAGTTTGATCCCTGACACGCTTACTGTGACCACACTACTAAGCTCTTAAGCTAGGCATACTGGTTATAAAATCCTTTCAAATCAATATTCTGTCTCAATGCATTTTACAATTTTGTAAGTAGTCGTGTAATAAGCAGGATAATGTGCAGCCAGCCGGTCATTATCGCAAAAAAATCCCCCTTCAGAGTGATACAAGATGATCACACTGTTGTGGGTTATTTTACAATAATGACCTGGTGGTTATACTGTGCATGACGCCTTATTTTTTGTACTTGAATGTGGGTGTTTCATTGCTTTTTCCTATTTTTTTGTTGTTATGTAGTTACACTGGTCAAACCTAATCTCTTTCTCACCTTTAGATCTCCTTTCAGGAAGGATTGGCAGAATTCCCGCACACGCTCAGTGGAGATCTCCCCCTCAGGTAGGAGCCACTTCATATCGGAGTCGCCGTCGTAGATGCCGACACGGGGCAGCTCGCGAGGCTTCAGGCCGAAGTAGCCCAGCGAGCGCGAATTGGACTTCAGAGCCCCGTTGATCAACACAAACAAAAACTGTAACAACAGAGCAGAACGTCAAAAAAAAAATCCTCCACCCATCCGTCCGTCCATCCACTCACCTGTCCATCCATCATCCATCCATTCATTTCTCACATAAAGGCAAAGAGAACATTATTTGTCTCACCTATCCTTCTTATTTACGTGACTACTTCTACATAACACTGCAATATTGATCTATTTTTTACCAGTAAGCTTGTATCAGCCATGTTTCCAATTTCCTTGTATATTGTATATTAGCATGTATCAGCTATGAGTCAGTTTCTACCCAGGGACAATAAAGTGCCATGTCATTGACACTACATGGCCAAAAGTATGTGGAGATCTGCTCGTCAAACATCTCATTCCAAAATAATGGGCATCATTATGCGCTATGGACTCTTCTGGGAAGGGTTTCCAATAGTTGTTGGGTTGTGAGATTTGCCTCCATTCAGCCACATTAGTAAAGTTGGGCGCTGATGTTGGCCGATAAGGCCCGACCTGCCCCAGGCGTTCCGATTCACTCCAAAGGTGTTTAATGGGGTTGAGGTTGAGGCCAGTTGTCCTGCTGAACGTTGAAAGGGAATTGCCCAAACTGTTGCCACGACTCTCGGAGAGCAGACGGATCTCAAATGTCATTGTACTGTCTGCTGTTGCATAGATTTCTTGGAACTAAGGGGCCTTGTCTGAACTAGGGAAAAACAACCACAGGCAAACAATTGTTGAGCTGACTTTGGTCCGTAAGGAGTCTGGAACCAGGTGGGGACTTGCAACTGGGGACAGAGGATTTCATGCGCCAACCACTTCTTGGCCAGGCTGTTGCCACTCCTCCTAGAGACGTTCCCACCTCAGGATAACATCACTTACAGTTGACCATGGCACCTCTAGCGGGACAACACTGTGATGAACTGACTTATTAGAAAGGCGGCGTTGAATGTCACTGCGCTCTTGACTGAAATAGCCCAATTCTCGTAATAAGGAGGGGTGTCAACATCCTTTTCGCATTGTATCCGATCTTCATTATTGTAATTCTGGACTCTAACACGCCTCTTGGTGAGCTACCTGAACCCCACCTTATGCTACAGAAGATTTACACCACTACTTGGGCCCCTCAGGTCTTCAGATTATTTGAAATAATCTTTTTGACTGACACTGAAAGAGGAAAAAAAACACTTTGTTAGCAGTGTCTCCAGGCCCAACAGAACCCCGGCTCCATGCTCACCTTGCCAGTGAACTCTGGGGCCAGAGCCTCTAATCTCTCCTTGAGTTCAGCGTATTCCTCACTCCCCCGGTTGACAAACAGTAGGAGATGGGCCTTCACTTCTGAGTTGAACAGACCCACTGCAGTCTGAGGGTGTGAGAGAAAAGATATGGAAACTTGGGAAATGAAGAAAGGGATGTCATTTGAAAGGAATTACGCGATGGAAAGAGCGCGAGGGGACGGACGGAGAAGCTCGACGAACCCACCACTTGGTTGTATTCCGTGATGTAGCGAACCTCATTGATGGTGATGAAATTGACGAGACCATCAGTCTCCAGTTTTTTGACGTTGGCCGTGACAAGGTTCTCTTGGTGGTTGTCTGCCTGGATGCACACAGACATGCAAGCGCGTAAATCAGGTGCGGATACATAAACGTCCAACCATCGTTTCATTGTAAAGACGTGGAATACCTTTCTGAAAACGGCGACGGTGTCCGAGGAGATGCTCAGCTCGGCCCACACCTCCTTGTCGGTGCAGAGGGCCACGGGGACGGTGTCGACGAGCTTAGCAGCCGCCAGCAGCTCTCTGAAGCCATGACTCTCCTCTCCCTGGGACGGAGAGGGGGAACAGAGAGAGAGAGAAAGGGAGGGCAAGAGGGAAAGGGGCAGGGTGAAAATATTGTGGGAAAACAGCTCAGAGCGGCAGTGATTCATATCGTATATTTTCATTTTCTTTCCAATGAAAACACATCACAGCATGAACTATCATTTCCAAAGCCTATTATATGGCTTCAATCGCAGAGTCATAAGAGAAATATTTTGCTCCTGCATTGACCTCAGTCTTCCACCATCTCTCACTTTCTCTCCCTCTCTCCTCTCAGGAACCTCTCACTCCCTATGCACTTGTTTACACCAGTGTTAATTGAGCCAATCCCACAATTCCTGCGATGTGTCTGGATTTCCTGTGCTCCGGCCCGCCATCTTCCCCCGCACGCAGAGCCGGGCCAAAGGGCTGCTACACACTGTCTGCGCCAGCTGCAGCATGGCACCACAGGAAGTACACACTCCCTCCGGATCTATTTCGGAGAGCATCACCGAGACTGTACACAGGGTGCACGGGGTACAAAGGAACACAAAGGAATGTTTTTAGCCCCGACTTCCCACTTCCTGTCTGATTTGACCCCGAAGGCCACATCTAACGGTAACACACGCACGCACACACACACACACACACACACACACACACACACACACACACACACACACACACCCACACACCCACCCACACACACACACACACACACACACACATTTTTTTCCATAACAAACTCTTTCTCTCGTCTGACCTCAAAGAACCCAACGACCACCACCTCAGCGGAGTCGATGAAGGCCTCGGCCGCTTTGACGTCGGCCAGCCTGGGGAGGGCGCTATCTGGTAAACAGAGAAGAGACAGAGGAGCGGTGTCAAAGTGGCTCTGATGGGGGATTCCTCACTCTGTGTCCCCCTTTTCAAGGCTCCTTCCTAGCCCCTGGGAGATTTTCCTTGGTCGGTGTGGTGGTTGAGACGAGGGGATGCCATTGGGTTCCATGTGGGACGAGGAGCTTGTGAGGCCCTTTAAGACTGTACTGTGATTAAGGAACTAGAGAAATAAAATGGACTTGAATGGAAAGCATTAGGATAAAAAGTCAACCACATCAACAACATTATCCATATACAGTACAGTGTATATCCAGAGCATCCAGAGAAGATCCTTCTAATTAAAGATTGATTTCAATCAAAAGGAAATAAGGTGCTCTTACCTTGGTCTTTGCAGGTGGCTGAGCACACCAAGAGAGACAGCAGCAGTGGAATGAGCATGGCTCACTGGTTCTGATCGAGAGGCTTTAGAGACAACAGGTAGGATTATTTAAAAAGGTTTTTTATGTTGGTCGTGTTTCCTCGGCTGTGTCCCTGGCCCTCTAGTCAGCTCATGAGGTGCATGTAGAAGATACGGCAGAATGCTCTGGGTTGTGATTGGAGGCTTCTTGGGAACCATGCAGGTGTTCACTGATAATTTGGGCAGTTTTAGTGTTGGACTACGTGTCGTTGTCTTATAGTTCATGGTGACACACTCTGTGTGTGTGTGTGTGTGTGTGTGTGTGTGTGTGTGTGTGTGTGTGTGTGTGTGTGTGTGTGTGTGTGTGTGTGTGTGTGTGGTCACGGATCAGCAGGGATGCAATGTCACTATATCACCACAGGAGGAGGCAAAACACCACTTCATAAATTTAACTCTTCCTCTTTCTTGTGCACTCTCAATTTGGAAAAAATTAAATGGATTAATTTGCTCATCCAGAACAATTTTGCAATATGGCATGATACCTGCGTCAACAATGTTAAATTAATCATTAGTATCTTTTGAAAAAACCCCAAAATCAACAACAACAACAAAACAAACAGAAAACAAAAAACAGGCAACAAAACTACATTGTTGATATAGTCTCAGTCCCCAAAACTGGAATAGATAATATTCACTCATTTTTATTCAATGCGTTTTGCTTTTTTATTCTTTGTTGTTGTTGTTGTTGTCGCTGTTGTTTCTTTCCTAAGTTGTTGTTGTTGTTGTTGTTGTTGTTGTTGTTGTTGTTGTTGTTGTTGTTGTTGTCGTCGTCGTTGTTGTTATTGATACTATTACCACAATGTGAGCTGTTGGTTAAACTTGTGGGGTCTTGAGCTGTGGAACGACCTGGAGAATCCAATCAACTTGCTGACACGGTGGGTGGCTGCAACGGCGCTGAGAATAAAGGTTCCAGTCGTGAGGAGCTTTGAAGGAGATAAGACCAGAAAGAGCGACGTCTGCCTTCACAACGATCCTACACAGAGACATGTGTCACGGCTTAATGAGGGAATGGAGAAATGTATTTTAATATTTTGTTTCTTATATTTTCATTTGATATATACCCATACATGTGAATGACACTGATGCATAATTAATAAAAAATGTATATATTTGAATGATTGATTGATTGGTTGATTTTAATTTGAAATTCATTTAATTCAAGTGTTTTTTAACATGGTATTTCATACTGGTTATTAAAAAAATAATTTATGGTAAACAATTACAAATACTAGATTGAACATACTTTTTCTTTTACACAAGTAGCCCCCATTATACTTTGTGTTGCTTTACTGACAACCTCTTTAACAGATTAAAGGATCATGTATGGCCTCAGGTTCTGTGGCCTTCAATCTGTTGGCATTTTATTCTAACTGGATGACAAAATGATGAATAAAACGGGCATGACGAGAAACAATTCAGACAAACAACTGTATATTTGCCACAAATCTTCAACTGTCATCACATGAATTCAGTGTTAGAAAGCGTAGTTAGTGGAAAGTAGAGCGTGAACTTGGGTTTACTTGGGGTCCTGTGCATTGTTATCACTTCTTAGTCTCAGAACTAGAGCAGCGTCTTTAGAAGTGACGACGCGCTCGAAAGACCCTGGAGGATGTACGTGAAAAGTGCTGCGTCCGCCCTGGAAATAAGTCATTTCAGATTAGAACAGAAAGGAACTGCAAGGCTGTGTCCTTGTTTCCTCCACCTGCTTAACAATACCGTGTGCGCTGGATACTTCTAATTTAGAGTCAGGTCAAGTAATTAATCATATAATCAATATATCCTCAATACAAAATAAATATTGTCTGGGTGCACTGTATTTTGAAATGATATTTTTGTGGTTCTCACTGTGCTGTAGTGTTAGTGAATGTGTATGCATGTGCACATACAGTATATTAAGCATCTTGAGTGTTAATGGTTGTCTGACCTCTGTTGAGCTTGAAAGGTAATACAGAGGAAGTGAAATGACAAATTACTGAGTAGATTCAAGGATAAACTGCACTACACAGTCACCGTACGTTCGCTATGGTAATTTCTACACCTGATTTGGAATGGTCCCAGTGAACTTTAATACAAACTGTTCTGTACAAACGAAAAAAATCTGCAAGGGTAATTTTCTATTGAGGCCTGTTCTGTATAATTTGGTGCCAATCATTACCATTGCTATTGTCTTGTCAGGCTACAGTGCTGTGTACATTTAAGTCTGCGTTGTATCAGCACTGTTATCAATATAGTTGTTGGAAGAAGTAGCTGTTAATTAAAGGTCTTAACTAAATCATAGACTTTACCCTTTAGTGCCTTTAACATAAAAAAATCATGAAACAACAACAACAACAACATAATAATAATAACTATATTATTAGATAGATATTAGATAGATAGATAGATAGATAGATAGATAGATAGATAGATAGATAGATAGATAGATAGATAGATAGATAGATAGATAGATAGATAGATAGATAGATAGACGGATAGAAAATAGAAATGATCGGCAATATACAGTACAATACAACCTTAAAAATGAACAATAAACAATACAACTCTATATCAAAAAATCACATGCTGACATACAATACAATACAAACAAATTGTTATAAAAAGATACAAAATATGTTTAAGAGAGCCAGGAGTCTCCAAATGGTAAATGACGAGACACAGCGTAGGGACAGCATAAAATGACGGCACTTATGAATAAGTGTGTCCTTATAACTCATTATAACTCTTTACAACTCATGGCATCTCCAGTATTTTCTGTGCCTTTGTTCTGGTGAACCAGTGAACTCTATAAATAGCAAGAGATGTTTTTCCCACATTCTAGTGGCTTTTACAGCCTCTGATCAGCCACAGTCTGGAAAGCTACGAGCCGTCAGTCATTGTTGTGGAAGTGAACGGTGGCGGAACACACTAAGTGCACATCAGTGTGTGCTGCAAAGCGGCGTGGGTGATTCAATTATGACGTAAAATTACTGTGTGAAATAAAACCATAAGATGCCAAAGATGTGGGGTTAAGAAAAAAAGAGGAAAGTATAAATACCATTCTGTCAGTTTCTTACTTGATATCGATAATAATATGTCAACTAAGAGCATCCCTTATCGCCTCATTGAGTCTGGATGGATGAGGGAGTGGAAGACATATATGTACAGTATATCTGGCACTTATCTATTGTTACCTGGACAAGGCCAAGCTCTAGTTGAAGCTTTGCTGGAAGAGATCAAAAAGTGTCCACTCCCATCAATCTTTCCCATCAAAGTTTTATGGTGGTTTGCAAATATATGATCATGCATGAAAACGGAATAAATGCACTAATAATCTATTTAGGAGATGAAGTGAAAATGCTCAGATGAGTCCAGCTATGCTTAGTCAATGAGCACTGATGTCTAGAATGTTCCTGTAAGGTCGGGTAAATCCCACGACACATGCACTCCACCATATAACCTGAGAACACCTGATAGATCACAGAGGTTTAGGGCTGTGAACAAAACAGGAGGAGGTGCTGGTGCATGGGTGGAGAAGGCAAATCTTCAGATAATGGATTATAGGAGGTTGGGATTATGGCCAGGTTAAGGGAAAAGTTTAATCTGTCTATTCTCAATAACACGTGGTTATACAACATTTAACCCACTTAGCAGAAAGCCTTGATGTACCACTGGTGTCTGAGTTCACAGCATGACTTTTGTTGTTGTTGTGCTTTATGTAGACTGCTTTATGTAATGCACACCTGCAATGCTTCAGCATCGCCTGAACTGAACCTTTTGAGAAGAATGATTCACGGCAACTGGATAATAGCATAGCAATGGTATAATGTGTTATAAATAAGACATTTTTAGAGGAATGTATCTTTCTTTTCTAATTGAGAATGTGATTAAAATGAATATCAATACCATTGTGATATTGTTAACATTGCGAACAAAACATAGATATAAATATAGTAATTATTTTCGCTTAATTTGACTATTTCCTGTCATTTGGGCTGATAAACCAACCGACCAACCAACTGACCAATGAACCCACGAACCAACCGACCAACCAACCAACCAATCATCTCTCCATCCATCCTTCCCCCCATCCATCCATCCATCCATCCATTCAACTAGCTATCCATCCAGCCAACCAACAAACCAATCAAACAATAACTGACCGGCTAGACAACCAGCAAACCAACCAACCAACCAACCAACCAACCAACCAACCAACCAATCAACCAGCCAACCAGCCAGACAACCACCAACCAACCAACCAACCATCCAACCATCCATCCATCCATCCATCCAACTAGTTATCCATCCAACCAACCAACAAACCAAACAATTAACCGACCAGCCAGACAACCACCAACCAACCAACCAGCCAATCAAACAGCCAATTAACCAACCATGATTAACCATGGTCCAAAATGAAGATGGATGGGTTTACTTATGACAGGAGTGCATGGATGAGGGGAACACTACATGAGAACCATGTCTATTATGACAGTAACACGATGAAATCCTTCAGCTTTGTTGGATATCTATGATCCATATGCCAAGGCTGATGCAAAAATAAATACTGAATTACTGTACATCTTATTCGGGAGTTAAATGATGAAGCATGTGCAGATAGTTTTGATTATAGTAACAATGACATCAAAAAACAAAAGGATTTTTTACATGCACTAATGTGCATGCACTTAAATGCCTTCAGTTATTTCCAAGAACCGCAACAATTGAATGAAGTTCTAAATTGAATGAAAGCTTTAAATATCTAGAGTCTGTCTGCCAGCATTAGATCAGGGTTACCAGGGTAACCTTTGTGGTCAGAAAAGGAAGCTCCCCTCACCACACGCAGGAACACACACGCGCGCACGCACAGACACACACACACACACAACTATCGCAGTGTATTCCGATCGGGCCAATTGGCCCTGTGCGAAGGCTGAGGGCCAATCCTATTACACGTCCTAAGCTGCCAGCCGCTGCATGCGACCATATGCTCGCACAGTTATGTCAGAGCGGTCAATGACCACAGCTAGACCACAGGCTCTTTTAAGAAATCTTCATATGTCATGTCATGTCATATGTTCACATGTTCATTTTCATTAAAAGAATCGGGAAATCCCATCGTAAGGCTTCTGAGATTATATTTAAGATTTAAAAAAAAACATGATTAACCTCATTAAATTGAGGTTGACTGTGAAATTTGACAATAACAAATGGCAATTTTTGTTAATATTCAATCAATATTTTGCCCTCTCTAAACTTATAAAATTGAGAAAGGTGGCAAAGGGGGGTGATTAACATATAGTATAATGGATATGTTTCTCTTGTTTTGTTACGTGAATACATACTAGTATGTAAAAAGGAAAGATGCAAAATATAGATATTTAAATGAAGCCATATGAAGACCTATAAGCAAGGAAACCAAATTGCAAATAACAAATAAACAGAAGGCAGAATGAAAAAAACAAGAAATAAAAAGATTAAAAACAGATTAAAAAATGCAATGCAATTCATTGCAGGGTGATTATATAATGTATATATACAGTATATTTATAAATAAGTGGCAATATCTTCTGTTTTGGAGAAACTGCACAATACATACAGTAACATAAGTAAATTAACTTTATAAGAGCTGTATTAAATGCACCTATATAAGAACTGAATGTACTTTTCAGCATGTTTTTCAGAGTTGGGATACATCAGAAACAGAATCAGAATCAGAATAGTCTTTATTGCTTTAAGTAAGTTTACACGAAATAGGAATATGTCTTGGTGTTTGGTGCATACATGAAACATAAATGTAAAACAATAAGTAAAATATCAGTGAAATATATAAGAATATGTAAAATAAGGCTGTTTTTTTTTTTTTTTTTTTTTTTTTTAATAGAGCTGTACAGTAATATAGGGATTATGGGTGTTACAGATATAAACTGAGCCAAAGCAGATTGGGCCTGTGATCTATTACATGAAAAGCTTTCAGATGCACGGATGCATGTTTTGTACCGCTGCCAACAAAGACACATGGACCCTAACTCCTCCATAAGTCAGAACCCCAAATACACCTGATCCACCTGACTCTGATCCCTGTGTTTGTCCACAGACATGTGTACAGAAGGAGTGAGAGTGGGGATGGGGGCGGGTGGAACAAAGGAGAGGCAGCCAGGTGAGAGTGAGTGAGGGAATGAATGAATGAGCATCGGAGGAGATTAGCCGAGGGAGTATAAAAGGAGGGAGGGGATTCTATTCAGAAGCTATTCAGACGGACATCTTCACGGAGAAGGAAAGAAAGAGGAACAGATCTTGCATCTCTTCTCTGAGCCAGAGGCAAACCTTCAAGGAGAAGCCGACGCAGCAAACACAGGTAGGTGGAACCTGGAGCGGTGCGGAAAACTTTCAGGGAAAGGATGCTCAGACGTTCTAACGACTGTAATAGTGTAGAGTTACAGAACTGGCTGGGATCAATGTATTCTTTTCTCAATCAGAATGCATAGTTTGATATTAAAGGCAGTTAATATTAGTTATAATATGCTAGAGTTTTAAGGTTTCTTTTCGGGGAGGACCCCTAGAAATAGGAAGAAGCACTGCTTTTGTTTGGTTGCATAACCGTCTTTTTTACATTTGATAATCGAGGGAATAAGACCACTGTTGGTCAGAGGGCACAGTCTGTGCAATGGATGTCGTCATGAGCTAGAAGGCCAAGTCTTCTTGGGCCAAGGAATAAAAATAACAAATTCAAAGTTAATTTTACAAGCTGACTGTAAATACAGTCTGCAGTTCAGTACAGTCTAGAGACTAAGTAAGCCTAAGACTAAGTGAACCATCATGGAAATGAATGTAACTTCCTCCACACTCCTAACTGCTCATCTGTTCTTCTGATTTATGTGGATGTTGAGGACATACCCATAGTTTTAACTGACCCACTGCCTCCTCTACTTTCCACAGAAAAAACCCCAAAAATGGCAGACACAGCAGTCGCAGCTCCCGCCGACAAGAAGGCCCCTCCCAAGTTCAAGCAGAGGACCGCCCGCACCTTCAAGAGCAAGGCCCCCAAGCCCGGCCAGAAGGGGTAAGACGGACCTTTCGACCTCGACAAACACAAAATTCTAACACCATTAGTGCCACACCACACTATCTAGCTTACGTGGCAGCCTTTAATCGGCTTTGCAAAATTTAATTTACCGGGTGCAAACAAACTCAATTCTAAAACCACTTGGCGTGATTCACTCCACTCGCCCTCATTCAATGACTCTGTTTCTCATGTGGTCCCATCAGGTTCGGAGACGACATCCCAGGGATGGAGGGTCTTGGCACAGACATCACGGTGGTGTGCCCATGGGAAGCCTTCGGCGACATGGAGCTCAGCGACCTGGCCAAATACGGAATCGTCTAGACCAAGCCCCCTTTGCCTCCTCTTCCCCTTTGCCATTTTACATCCAAATCTAGCACTACCTCCACGTTTACCTCTTCCCGTCGTCCTCTCCTCCTCTCTTAGCCTCCTTCAATGAGGCTCCCGGGAGACTGCTGTTGCCACTTTGACGCATCAGTTGACCGTGATCCAACATCGCGCCGTCCTTCTGAAAACTGCCCTACAATCGGCTCACCAAATAACGCCGGGAAGAAGCCTCTCAGTATTTGGGGCCGTTCATAAATGGTTCAATCGGTTAAAATGGGTGCGCTTGGTGTGAAATCGTTCAGCTTTACGCCACACTCTTCCCATTGATTTCTCAAGGCTAACCACAAGAGAATGGACTGAATAATCTTTTCTATGAAGATTTGCTTTTCTTTTTGGCCATCTGCACTGAAAAGTTCTCTTCACCTTTCCTGCCTTTTCCCTTGTCCTCCTCGACCCCTTTCTCCCCCTTTGATGAAGTGATGGAGCAAATTGAATCCTATTTTTGTATTATGCAAATATTTGTGAATGTGATATAGACTGCAATACTCTCTCAGTCTCTCAACCTGGGAGGCAATGTTCAGTCAAACATATACTGCCTAATAAACGTCTTTTCCCAAAAAATGTTTTTGGAATGTTTTTCTCCTCTTTCAGACAATAATTTAGAAGAGCTATATGTCATATATTATACAACTATTCGGAGGGGAATTAAGCAATAACATCTACTCAAAATGAAGGATTTGAGATACAAAAGGTCATTTTTACTTTCATTCCAATTGTGCCTAATTGGTCATTAAAATCTGCTTGTCTTCAATAAGCTGGTTGGAGACACATAACTGTTTTGAAACAGTGGTTTTAGGGAACTCTGCTTTAGTCCATAATCTACCAATCTAGTAAATGAGGACAAATCTTTAATAATTAGCTGTCAGATACCAGTAACCTAAACTGAAAATAATAATGAGGAAACAAAGGAAATGACTCCTTCTACAATGTCATTGTACTTTACCAACAATGTTGCAGTTTTGACTTGGCACCTGATTCTGGCAGGATGTCCAGATGTCCATATGTTGGATTGTAGGGGTTTGTGACAGTCGACAATACTGGGTATGAACATCAATATACCAAAGAGAGTGGAGGGTTAGATTAACACGAGAGCTTTCCTCAAATAAATTCTAATAAAACATCCAAAACATTGCTACTGACTGCATTGGTGGCCAAATAAAATGGGGTCTTGACTAATCCATGGTCTTTGTTCGGAGGGGGGTCGGCTCTTCAAGATCTGGCCTCGGACATCAGAGCAGCCAAGACCGCCACTGGCTAGTCGTCTTGAAAGAAGCCTGTTGCTTTCAATTATCCAATTTATTTTTTCGTATAAAAGTTGGTTAACATACTGCTCCGATTAAATGTTATCATTATGGACCCCTATAATTCCATGTTTTCATGCCATAGAGGAGCATCTGCATGTATCTCGTCTTCAGGAGGTTTCATCAGAGCTACTGAGCAGTACCAGAACCAGAGAACATGCTACACCTATGACAGCCTCTAAACCACTGGTTCTCAAAGTTTGGTCCAGGGACCTGTAGGAGCTGCCCGGGTGTCCCGATAAAACGGTTACTAGTTGAACTTTACGATTATTTCATTTACATGACATTAGCACCATTAGAGAATGTACAGTAATGACTGTTCTGATCGGTTTCACTGTTATCGCCCTAACTACAATATAGACAGGTTTTGGACTAAATCATATCTAACAATAACGCATCTTCTCAGACTGGTGTCTGAGAGAAAAAATAACAATCCCAAATGGGGTCCGTCGCCTAATGATATTAAATGAAGGGCCACAAAGAAGGTTGAGAATCACTAAACAATGACCTCCTATAAACTGTAGGTGCGTTGGTGCGTAAATAGACATCTATTATTCCAACATTTCATATCTGATATAGAATCCGAAATCAAAAATCAGAAGTTATTGACTTTTTTTTTTTTTTTTTTTAACCGCATGTGGGACCATGAAATGTTTTGAGTGTGGGGACCACAGCGCAGAACCCCCACCCTCCCCGCCGGGCTCCGAGCCACTCCAGCACCGCCCCAAGCCGGTCTCCGAAACGGAGGAAAGTCTCCCCGCCGCCAAAGGACCGGCATCGGGCGCTGGCGGTGTAGAAACGGTATAATATTGTAAAGCTACACTCGCTATTTTTTCCAAAAGCCACTGTCAGAGTTGTTCCTTCTGACCGGGCTGAAAGGAAGCCAGTCTGCAGGGTTGCAGCTCTACATTTTACTGCAAACACTATTACAAACATGGTGTCTGCTCTGTTGCTAATCGATTTATTTTGCATGTTTTTGTGTGAAATTCACGACTTGACGTCATGAATTACTTTTAGATTTTTCCTTCTTGTATATTTCTTATTGTATATATTCTTTGCGTTTCAATCCTGTATAGAACGTTCCCATGTTCCCTTGGTTGAACTGACTTACGTATCGCACATTTGATTTCAAGTGAGTATAAATAAGTGAAAGGACAAAACAGCAGCCCCAAACAAAAAGCACTTTGTTTCCAATGAAGTATTTCTGAAGTATTTGATGTAATTCGTTTGAGAGAAGCAGACAGGAGACCCCTTAACTCTATGCACATGATTGTCGACACTCGTGAGATACTAAAGATGGGAGACATTTTGCTCGGGGATGGAGAAACATTTATTTTTTTGTTTAACACTACCACTGACAGAACTCTACCGCCAGAATGTACAAAGGTGAGCCTTATGAGTTGACATTAAAGTGCATCACAGAGGTTTGACATTGGCATGAATAACAAACTGATTAGCCGATACTTTGACAATCATATTTCTCAAACATTATTTAAGGAGAGGACGTTTAGGAAAGACTGGGGAGGCAGGAGAAGGTACTAACGGATACAACATCATATTTTTGTATTCGAGTTTTGTATTTGAGTTTTCTCGTTTCAAAATTTACTTTCGGGAAAGAACAAACTGAGAGAGCCCAAAGCGGGTGGAAATGGAAGGGCGGAGGGCGGAGGCAGGGGTCTAGACGATTCCGTATTTGGCCAGGTCGCTGAGCTCCATGTCGCCGAAGGCTTCCCATGGGCACACCACCGTGATGTCTGTGCCGAGACCCTCCATGCCTGGGATGTCGTCCCCGAATCTGAACCACAGGGAGAGAAACGACGGCGTGAGAAGTGTCACTGATTTGCGTTAAAATTATATTTTTCTCCTAAATAGTCCGTGTCTGGTTCATGTCCGGAGGTCCGTCTTACCCCTTCTGGCCGGGCTTGGGGGCCTTGCTCTTGAAGGTGCGGGCGGTCCTCTGCTTGAACTTGGGAGGGGCCTTCTTGTCGGCGGGAGCTGCGACTGCTGTGTCTGCCATTTTGTTTTAGTGACTGTGAAAGAAAGAAGAAAAAATAATAATAATGTTTTGCCACGTCAAATCAACTTACTGCTCCAGATAAAGTATTATCTCACAGATTCCATCAGCACTATTCTCAATGGAATCGTCCAACTCTCACAAACAAAATGTATGAAGAACAGGTTTTAGCAAATTTTTTTGATTTTAGATGGCAACAGGTAGGGTAAGGTACAGTGGGGTAAGGTTAGGCATGGAAAGGTAAGGTATGGTATGGCTATGCATGGTAAGGAAAGGTATGGTTAGGCATCGTAAGGTAAGGTTTGGTATGGTAAGGTATGGTTTGGTTAGGCATGGTAAGGTATGGAAAGGTAAGGTTTGGTATAGTAAGGTACGGTATGGTTATGCATGGTAAGGTAAGGTGTGGTATGGTTAGGCATGGTAAGGTAAGGTAAGGTATGGTAAGGTCAGGTATGGAAAGGTAAGGTTTGGTATGCTAAGGTATGGTAAGGTAAGGTATGGGAGGTGAGGTTTGGTTTGGTAAGGTAAGACAATGGTAAGGTAAGGTATGGAAAGGTAAGGTTTGGTATAGTAAGGTACGGTATGGTTATGCATGGTAAGGTAAGGTGTGGTATGGTTAGGCATGGTAAGGTAAGGTAAGGTATGGTAAGGTCAGGTATGGAAAGGTAAGGTTTGGTATGCTAAGGTATGGTAAGGTAAGGCATGGTAAGGTAAGGTATGGGAGGTGAGGTTTGGTTTGGTAAGGTAAGACAATGGTAAGGTAAGGTATGGAAAGGTAAGGTTTGGTATAGTAAGGTACGGTATGGTTAGGCATGGTAAGGTAAGGTGTGGTATGGTTAGGCATGGTAAGGTATGGTAAGGTCAGGTATGGAAAGGTAAGGTTTGGTATGCTAAGGTATGGTAAGGTATGGTATGGTTAGGCATGGTAAGGTATAGAAAGGTAAGGTTTGGTATGGTAAGGTAAGGTATGGTAAGGTATGGTATAGTTAGGCATGGTAAGGTAAGGTATGGTATGGTTAGGCATGGTAAGGTAAGGTATGGAAAGGTAAGGTTTGGTATGGTAAGGTATGGTATGGTTAGGCATGGTTAGGTAAGGTGTGGTATGGTTAGGCATGGTAAGGTATGGAAAGGTAAGGTATGGTATGGTTAGGCATGGTAAGGTAAGGTATGGAAAGGTATGGT
>NC_137191.1:24923878-24941378 GCF_960531495.2 Zeus faber
CTTCACGAAGAGAAAGGAACTCAAACAAAATTGTAGTTAGGCCTATCACAGTTAATGGCAAAAATATATATATATTTATAGAATTATAATTAGACATAGTTTAAAGGAATATAATGGCTATAGTAAATAATGAATACAAAACGTAATATGGTTATAGTGTAAAATAATATTTACGAACTTGTAGCTTGGCCTATCATAGTTAATGGGGAAAAATATATATTATAGTTATGGTAAAAAAAATGTTTGTGTAAAATTATGGTTAGACATATAGTAAAAAAGTATTATGGTTATACAAAAAAAAGTATTATAGTAAAAAATGAAAAAAATTTATTATGGTTATAGTGAAAAATAATATATATAAAATTGTAGTTAGACCTATCATAGTTAATGGAAAAAAATATATTGTGATTGCAAAAATAAAATGTAATTATAGATTATTATAGATATACCCAGTACTTTTTAGAGGCATTAGCATTTATGACTTTTATTTACTGCACAATGAGGTAAAAAAACTGCAGTGGTTTTTCTGTCGATTTTCACAATTTAACTGCATTAAAGTCACAGTTACAAAGGGAAACATGTGAATTGAACTATCATTTTAAGGAGCGAAGAACAACGGTAAAATGGTGTGATCGCTTAATTTCTTGGGGGGGGGGGGGGCTGTTAAACTGTTCATTATCATAATTGTCATTTTCAGATTGTCTCATGATTAAAAATGGGAACTTTTTGTAGGACCTGCTCTCACTTAATAATAAAATAAAAACAAAATAATACAACTGGCTACAATAAAAATGACATTTCATTGATCACCAAGTTGAAATGGGAGACTGGAGTGCTGTTTAAAGAGGTGACAAGGGATAACAGGGCTAAAAAGCTCTTCAGGTTAAAACTAAGTTGCAGAGTGAGGGGGGTCATCGCTGAGCAGAACATTCATGTTGACTTCTGCAAAACATCTGACCATCGGGGGGGTCACCTGAGTCTGCAGTCTGGCTACCTTGAGGTCATAATCGTTAAAGCCAAGACCTAAAAATAGAAGGAGATCAGGGGTAAATATGCACCAGGGGGCCATGAGGAAACAGGGTCTGTTTGTGTAACAAGGTGTTATGCCGTTATATGACAGGCTTAGTCTATAATTTACCCCGATCTGCGGGGATTAGCCCTTCGATGGAGACGTTGGGAGCTCTGGGGAGTGAGGACAAGATGAGGAAGATAAGTACAAGATTACATACAGGAACAGGACTAATAAATAGTCAACAGTTTATTATATTATTTTCCTTGCGGTAACTAAAAGCCCCACATCACCCACCCTACCATCCCTTATCCTACCTTTCCTTTCATCTAAAATGCCCAACGATATGCCCAGATGCTGAAAAATGAGAACAAGAACATTTTGTTTGTGAGAGTTAGGCAACTAAATTGTAAATAGACCTGATCAATTCTGTGAGATAGTACATCATTTGGTAAGTTGATTTGACTTTTTTTTTTTCCCCCCTCAGTAACTAAACCAAAATGGCAGACACAGCAGTCGCGGCCCCCGCCGACAAGAAGGCCCCTCCCAAGTTCAAGCAGAGGACCGCCCGCACCTTCAAGAGCAAGGCCCCCAAGCCCGGCCAGAAGGGGTAAGAGGGACCTCCGAACATGAACCAGACACGAGGAAAACAATGTTACTTTAAGCCCCAAACCCCGTGACACTTCTGACGCTGCTGTTTCTCCCTGTGGTTCAGATTCGGGGACGACATCCCAGGGATGGAGGGTCTCGGCACAGACATCACAGTGGTGTGCCCATGGGAAGCCTTCGGTGACATGGAGCTCAGCGACCTGGCCAAATACGGAATCGTCTAGACCCCCGTTTCCATGACTACTACTACTACCACCACAGCCAAACTTGTCCTCTCTCTACCCTCTCTCTCGGCCATTAGTCACATTCAATAAAAACTGTGAATGGTTGTTTAACCTAAAAGGATCATTCCCCGGGATGTCTGGTTCAGCAATTGATGAAGACTCATAAAACCGATTTATGTAATAAGGGTAATGGGCAAAGTAAAAAAAAAAAAAAAAAATCCCGTAGGAAAGCCACTCTTTAAAACGGGTGTTTTTGTATCCAAAAAAAAGGGCTTTGATAGCTGTCTTTTATACCTCAACTCAGTTTCCACTCCTCTCTCCTGCCTTCCCCCCCCGCCACTCTCCTAAGCTATGTATTATATGCAGAAAAGTAATCTATTTTTATGAACTTTGCGTGATTGTCTAGACATTGTCGCCTAGAATTGGTCCTAAAATAACAATATCACTCAATAAATTGTATATTTTCCCATGGAAGCCACCTGTCTTCATTTACAATACCATGAGTGGAACATTGTTGATGGTTGATACTAGATTGATTTCTTTTTATTAGTTGTACAGAAAAATGACCGACAAAATAGCTCATGATAGAAAGTAGCTTAGATCTGCACCTTATAAAAACACAATATTGATATTTATAATATTGTGTAACAACATTATTACACAACATTATTACTGATGCTTGATTTGAAGGGTTGTAGAAAGACAAAAGGACTACGGGTTTTATGTGTATAGTGTGAACTATACAATAATCCACAGACTTAGCCAGAGGAAGGGAATGCAGAAATAAAAGAAAATAAAACTGAAGCGGAATCACAACAAACCTTTTTATATAAAACATTTTTATATGGACATTCAATAACAAAATAACATAATGGCAGTCGGGGGATTGAGACAGAGGGGGTAAAAGGGGGAACGTCGTTGGAAACCATAGCATGAATGAAAAGTCCACGGGGCTGAACATGATACAATGACAAGAAAAGAAAAACCTGCCTTTTTTTTTTTTTTTTGCCAAAACAGCACTGTGCTCTTCATCATCACAACTATAGTCTCCAAGCATATAGCGTTATTTAAAAAATGGCTAGATCCATATAGTTTAGTGGTCAGAAAGAATGCGACTGTGCACTGGTCAGGATGTCGAATCCGAGTTACACGAGATCATGCAAAACAATTGTCAAACCGGAAACAGGGATCACTCATGCTGGTCGCCCATGCCTGTAAAGTGGCTCAAAAAAGTTACTTTTTCTTTTTTTTTATAGCACTTCTCAAGTTGCGAACCAAAAAGTGGGAGGGGACGAATAAAGCATCTTTGGCTAGATTTCCTTCAAATACACTTTTTTTTTTTTTACACTACCTTTTTTTTGAGCACATTCTAGAGTAATACGTAAATATTTTAAAAAGTCAAGCAAAGAAATTACTTTAAAACAAATCCCAGCAGCAGCACGTTGAAATATTGAAATTTAAAAAAATGACATAATAGAGTGGTGCAGGGATTTGCGTATTTTTGAATTCCAACCAGGAGGTTAGCCTCGCCCTGGTTCCCTCGTCAAAAAAGCTAATTGGGATTTTCACTTTGGATTTTGGATTATTGCTGAAAACAAACTCTGTAGCAGTAACATTCAGTGACATAATCTTCACAAATCCTCACCACTCTTATGATTTTTGAAGTGTAAAAGCCATTGGCAGAGGTGAAAAGATGACGTTAGGCTCTAAAGGAACTACACCACTGTCGCATGACTTCAACGTCACCACCACGAAGCTTCTAACTTGTCATTTGATTTGGAGCGCTGACCTCTTCTACAAAAGCTTGAGTTAGAATAGTCTGCAAGAGCGTGAGTATAAGCACAACAAATAATCTCCTGAAATAGAACTTGAAGTAAAGGCTGTAAAGGTGGACTAGTGACTAGATGACTTTCTGTGTTCGGCACAATGATGTTTGTCCCCTGTACAAGCCCTGTAATCTCATTTAGCCTCCTGTTGGCAATCGCCTTTTATAAGAGACGTAAATGCATCAAAATCTACGAGTGGGTTACTTACTGACGTATTTTAAGTCGTAGAACAAAACGTAATAATCTCTTCAGCTTGTGTTCACCACAGACCTTATCTCAGGCATTTAGCCAAAAATCCATTCAAAAATCCCATAGACTTTCAGACAAGGGAACCGGAAGTGCTTTTGGACTCATTCCTGCACCACTCTATTAATGAACCGTCTTGGACTGGAGTGAGTAAACCTGGGCGGCACCGCAATGAAATAAAATGGACGAAAGAGTTTAGAGAAAAATATCTGCAGCACTTTAAACATCGTTTATCGTTTCATATCCCACAATTACAGTCTCGTTTTTTTTTAATCTACGTTGAAATATTAAACACTGTGTGAGTTAACCCTTTTGGATAGGTTTTTTTTGGACTACTCAACCGTTTAAGATTTCAGCGCTGAAATGTGAAGGAGCCTCTTTAAAACAAAACAAAAAAAAAGAAAAAAGGTAAAAGAATACAATTGGCTTGAGACGCGCCACAGACCTTTGCTCATTCAGAATCCATTCATTTCTGAAGAGATTTTGGTCACCTGTAAACAAACACAAAAATATTCTTTTTTTTCTCCACAGCTATTTCTGCATAATACACGTCATGATATCGATTTAAAGCATCATGAACTATCAATTAAACCCATAAACAAACAGGGGGAAAAAAACAAAAAAACAATGGGGGAAATTTTTTTTAAGTCAATTTGGTAATCTGTATTAACATGCATTCCTTTCAACACAAGAGCGACACTCCAAAGAAATAAGCAAAAAGCTCCTTGACTGAAATTCAACTTGTACCTCGCACTGGAAGGAACGTCCTTTATCCATAGAAAAATAAAACATGAATCAATTAACAAGACAGCAATTAGATTATCAAGGATCATCATCATAATAATTATAATAATAATAATAATAATAATAATAATAACAACAAACAGAGAATATATTAATCCACAAGCTGAAAAGAGTGTGCTTTCGACAAATCTTTGGAACGAAAACAAAACCAAAAAAGGCAAAACAAAAATCAAATCACATAGTCGAGGGGTGGGGATTGATCGAAGAGTATAGAAATATGCAGTATTAATAAAATTTCACGTCGCATCTAAAAAGAGTATCCATTGGCTTTAATGATCTGGAATCTCAACGTCGGCATCTTTTAATAATGATCACTAGCGACGGACGCGGTTTTCTTCTCTTTGCGAAGAGTCATTTGTTTTGTGTGGGATAATTCAACTAATATACATCTCTAATGTTTAAGTGTTCGCCAAATCACGAAAGGAATCTTAAAAACTCTGCGGGGGGGGGGGTTCAAAGCTGGGAGTGTGAAGGAATCTAAAGCGTCGAGCAAGAAAACATTTCTCGCAGTTAATGTAGTGTCAAAGTTTTTTTTTTGTTTTGTTTTATTTTAGTGTTGGATGCTGGTTGCAAACGAGAGCAGGGTTCGGAATTGAAACTCGTGTGAAAGTTTCCGAGATGATCCACTGAGGCGTGGCGTCTCCTTGGAGACGTCGTCTGGGAGGTTGTGTGCTCTGAGACCCAAACACTGACAGCAAAGTCAACGCTGTATTCATGAGTCGTAAAAATAATATTTTAAAAACGATGGTAGACGGTTAAAAAAAAAAAAAAAAAACATCATCACGATAACAGTGTTAATAATTTGGTAAAATTTCTCTAAAGTAATTCCAAAGGTTGTATCAGTAAGATTTGCCGGTCTTCATGATGAAATAGTGCTACCTAGTGGTGAGCAGGAGAACATGCAACACGTCTGTCTGTATATCTAGAGAGCTAGAGGATTTTTCCTTTATTTTATATAATAATAATAACGGAGTGTCTGATATCTGTCAGCAGCTGCTGTAATTTGAAGCAGCCAAAATGTTACTGACACAACCTTTAATTGCATATTGTAACAATTTCAGTTTAAAGGTTCACAATGTCCACATACTAAGAAAAGGAGGTAAGGTACCAGCTCTAAATAACTCCCTTACCTCGCTGCGGTGATTTCGATCTTATAACCTATGACGCCGGTGCCCATTTCAGTCTCTCTTCTTTTCTCTCAGAGCACGGCGAGAAGGGATTCACCCCCCCCACCACCACCACCACCAATCTCCGCCCGAAATCCTAATTGTTCTTGTTGCATGGTTGTTGCAATGGTTGTTGTTTTTGCACCTCAATTCTTTCCTCATTCCAAAGTTCTGAGGACAGAAAAAAGAACCCAGGCCGTCTCAGATTCCATGGTTTTACTTCGAATCCCTCCGATTTCCTTTGCAGTTGCGTGTGTGTGTGTGTGTGTGTGTGTGTGTGTGTGTGTGTGTGTGTGCACAGTACTTGGCTCATTCTTGAACATGGGCGACAGCTGTGAGAATGTCTGTAATCCATGCATTAGCTACAGCCTCTGGAAGAACATATGGGCTCCATCTCAGGTTTTGTGCTGCTTTGTTGGGGGATTAATGGGGGGGGGGGGGGGGGGGTCTACGATACAGCCGTGCAATAGAGTAGGCGGCCATCTTAAATCATTTGCCTTTTTTAACTTTTTTTTTTTTTTTTTTTACATCAAGGCCATCCGTTAGTCTTTAATAAAGAACTCTTTGTGTATAATTTTTGTAGTGTATATAAGAAAAGAAAAATGGGACAGCGCTAGGGTGGGATCTGAAACGTCTGTGTTGCCGTAGACTCTGCACTCTGTAAACAGGATGCAGTTATGCTGCAGGACAACAGAAGGAGCGCTTTCAGAGAATCTGAATGGTAGGGGGGATGTGGGGCAAAAAGGCTCCTAGGAGACGCAATGTCCTCAGTACGGAGCAAATCTACTGTAGCCTCCTCTGTACAGTGTGGCCTGGGAAGGAAAAACAGAAATTATGTTAAGAAAAAACAATATATGTATTTATTTATTTATTTACATTCCGAACAATGTCAATCAGCTTTTTGCAGGTTATCGTACCATAGCTCCAACACCGTAGGCCGCGGGGGCTAAAGCAGCATGGTAGGGATCTGCTGTGTAAACCCGTCCATAACTATAAACAAACAGATTTAATGTAAAGTGTGGCATTAGGAAAATCGCTATACAGAAATTGTATGTAGTGTGTGTGTGTGTGTGTGTGTGTGTGTGTGTGTGTGTGTGTGTGTGTGTGTGTGTGTATATATATATATATATATATATATATATATATATATAAATAAAATCAAAAGATTTGTTACAGCAATAATACTTCCAGAATTGATTATCAATTATTAATCAATTTTTATTTAAAAGAATTATTGATACAGGTTTTTTTTTTTTTTGATCATCTTAAGGTTTATTGTACGTTACCATTTATTTTCTACTTTTTAGGGACTTTTTAAGTTTTATTAGATATTGCAAAGACATTTTTTTGTATTAGTATTTATTTTGATAACCTATCGTTTTTGATGCAAGCTGCTGAAAATTTGCAATTACCCACTTAGGATGAATAAAATATCTATCCATCTTTTTGGATTTATCCTCTTTTTTTTTTTTTTTACAAGCTGCATTGTAAAGCGGCCATAAAATGCTGCTATGGAGCAGTTCATTAATAGCCATGTTCTTTCACCATCACCAGGCGTGTTTTCGTTAAAAATCTGTGTACAGGATAGTGCAAATTGTTGCAATGTGCCACACAGTATGTCTGCCACCGTCAGGCGTTTAAAGGCATCTATAAGGCAAATTTCACTGTATCTCCTCCCTCTCAAAAAGGCACCGCCTACTGGCCTCTACGGAGCCTCGAGTTAACGAATGAGGGTTTTTTCAGGATAGAGGCAGGCGCCATGTGTGGATTTTAGAGAATGACTGTGTGTGTGTGTGTTGAAGACTCATTGAAGTGAAGAAAATAATCTTCATATCTCTTCTTTCCAAACCTCCTCTTATGACCTCTCCTTTTATCTGTGTTTTAATGTTTTGTGCTTTTATGGTCACTTTGTTTAATTCTTGCTTTGTCTTAATGTTTGTGACTTATTCATATTAAATTATAATAGCGGATTGCAATCATAGGAATAGGAACAACATTATTCATACCACAGGAGAAGTTCAGGTGTTCTGCAGTGGATCGGGTACAGAATTAGACAAAGCAAGAATTCAACAAAGTGACATAAAAGCACATAACATAAAAAAAAACAAAGATAAAAGGAGAGGTGATAAGAGGGGGTTTGGGAGAAAGGAGATACAAAGATTATTTTAGGCTCTCCTGATTCACTTCACACACACACACACACACACACACACACACACACACACACACACACACACACACACACACACACACACACACACACACACACACACACACACACACACACACACACACACACGTTTCCTCCACCTTGAAAAAAAAAAACCCTAATTTGGACAAACTGCCAGTAGAAGATGGCATTTAAGGAGGGAGGAGATAAAGTGCAAATCTGACGTATACAACGACACCCGCTGGCCACGCATGGCGCTTATTAAACTGCACATTGCACCAATTTGCGCCGTCCTGTACGCCCTTAAACGAAAACCCGCCTGGTGATAGCAAAAAAAACAAAAAACAAGGCGATGACTGTCTGGTGTTCCATACGCCGCAGACAGTTGACTTGTAGCTCGCTCACCTGTCACTGTACGCCGCGGCTGCAGCTGCTGCGGCCGCTGTGGGCGTCGCTACCGCAGTGGGCTGAGCATAACGATACGCCGCATAGCCACCCTTGAGGCAGCGATGGGAGAGAGAGACAGCGAGAGAGACAGACAAGAGAGAGAATGATGGAGAGTGCGGAGAGACCGTAGGAAGGAAAGGAGGGGAGCGATGCCATGAAGGTAGAGATGGAAGCAGAAACAGAAAGAAGAAGTTTACTACATATTCCAGTATGTGACCGCTCACATCCTCTCGGTATTAGAACTGGAAATATTGACGCTAAAGGGGGGGGGGGGGGTTACATTGTGAGGAAAACAAAAAAACAAAACAAAAACTGCTGAGAAGAGAGTGACAGATTAACAAGCAGACAGTCGGCCACACGGGCTAATCTGGTGCAGATCGGCATTCACAGGGATGTAGCTGAGGCTCTGTGGGGATCTCTCCCTCCATGACCAACGCTACCGCGCCAAAAACAGCACAATTCAACTCAATTAGTCAACTTTGGTTGTGACTAAAAGCCGATCCCGGTTCAAAATATCTCCCGCAGTGGATTTACACGCATGCTGTTTCGACGTGGAGGGAGAGAACGCTCATGACCTTTCCCAATGCCCCCGCCACCGCCCCCGCCCCCTACCCCCGTTCCCCACCGAAAACCAGCGTTCCGGAGAGAGGGGGGGGGGGGGAGGGGGGAGGGCGAGGCGATTGTCATTATTCATGTTGGATGGACAGCGGATGGAATGACACACATGAGAAAAAGAAAATGTAACTAGGAGGTGTAAAGGAGCGAAGACCGTCTTTGCCGGTCTGATTAAAGGAAGAAAAATAACGGGGGGGGGGGGGGGGGGGGAGAAAAAAAAAAAAAAAAAAAGAAAAAGAAAAAAGACACACACACACACACACACACACACACACACACACTTTAACCGGCACATCCAGCTGTCAGACGCTGCATGCATGCACCCCCCCCCAAAAAACTCGGAACGCACAGTGAATTAGGCCAAACAGCAAACAACCCCCTAGAGATCAGACGCCAGGCCGCCGCATTCTACCCTATGGTATCAGTCATGAACACGTCCCCGCATTCAGGAAGACACATCTGCTGCTATGGGCAGCCAGACAGAGGGGGAAGTATACGAATATAGATCGATAGATGGACAAGGGATAGAAGTAGCAGTTTGGGGCGAAGGAAAGACGGAAAAACAGAGAGAAAACGTTAGAAAGACTGAAGGAAAATAAACAGTGTCCACAGCTATCATGGGGTTCAATGAAATACTTTTAAAGACATTTGAAGGACTTTTGGTCATCTTTACCTGAGTATAAATGATGAAGGTACGTCTAAAGGTAGGTACTGTACTATATTATAAGTTAATCTGGAATTGGTTAGTTTAGTGTAGAAGGCCAGTAACAACCCTGGGACCCTCATACCGAAACAACACATCTCAGGGGGTTTAACCTGTTAGTTGAATTGAACCACTAATAATATTAGGGTTGTCATACTTCATTTGTCATGATCCCGTTAATGTTGCGTTTAATTTAATAACGCTTCTCCTAGTTTGACCCTTTGACGGAGACTCTGCCGTTTTGAAAGCCATCTACTGCAGTGCACCCGTTTAGACAAACAACCCAAAACATCCCAATCACTTAAGATATTCTCCTTTACGTCAGTAACTTACAAACGAAGGCGGCCGCTCGCTTCCCCAAAATGAGCTCCTGTTTGCAGAGAGCGGCAGTGCTGAGAGCCGCCGTTTCAATGCCGTGTTAGGGACCGTCCACAAGTAATTACACAACAGATCTCTCAGTGCAATAACTATTTGACTCAAGTACATTTCAACCAACTATCAAATTACAAACGTTTAAATACGAAGTTCATTTTATATCCAAAGCTTCCAAATCGGGGTCCGTGGTCCCCTAGGAATTGCAGGGGGATCTGCTACAAAATAGTTATTTTATATGTTTTTTGTTTTCCATAAACTGGGTTGTTTGTCTTCACAGCTGGCTCAGTAATAGGAGAACGATGGTGGCTTGTTTATGGTGAAAATGCCATTAAATGCAATTTGATAAAGATCTTTTTTTTTTTGCTTCTGTTCTTAATAATTAAATCATAGCATGGCTATAGTTCAATGCGCTGCTTTTAAACAGCAAAATGTTTTTGGGGGTCAAATTTGAGTACATTTAAAAAATATAAATATATAAAATACAAATAATAATATATAAAAGAACAACTCATTTTGAAAAAAAGAATTCTGATGATTTTTGTACTGAAATAACATCTCATAAATTCAACTTTAAGGGCTATTTAATGACTTTTAAGGCCTAACGTTTTCTAAACTGAAAACAAGACATTTTAAGACTTTATCCTGCGGACAGAGAACGGCAGAAAAACAGAACGAAAGACAGAGAAAGGAGAAAAAAAAAAAAAGATAAATAGGAGGGGGAGGGGGGGGGGTTCGGTGAAGAATAAGCCTTGTAAGTACTGTATGTCCGCATGCCAACATTGATTCCGTTAGCATGCTACAGGTGAAACAGGTAGGGAGATTCCTGGAAGGGGTCTGGATTAACAACTGTAAGTAGACAAATAGTCTTGTTCGGGCCTCCGTCACATCTATCGAGCCGTCTCCAGGTCTGGCTTCCTGCTTTTTAAAGTCATGTCAAGTTCAGCTCTGAGCATATTCCTTTATGTTCCTCATTTAGTATTTGGGTTTAAAGCGTCCGCCTGCCTGATGCATGAGGAGTCAAAGCACTTCACCTGAAATGAGCCCGATTCAATGTGAAATGTATGAATGCAAATTGAAATAAGAATAAAATTGTACTAAACAAATCCCCCCCCCCAAAAAAAATAATAAAATAAAAAAAAATTGGCTATTGTGTTCACAAAAAATAGAAAAATAGAAAATGTTTTAACATGTTCAAAATTTGTTCTATGTTCTCATGTGCCACCTATTGAAACACTTTTTTTTTTTGCATGTTGATAATATATAATCTGGCTATATATAAAGCAGAACTGTCCATTTGACATTAACAATCTACAACAATACAACAGGCTCACTGTTGGAATCTCAATTTTCAAAATAAATAGGACCAATTTGCATTGGAAGTGTTCCACTCGGTTTCATTAATAAAATTGGAATGAGAGAAGAAGCCAATTTTTTTTCATATATGTATATACATATACATACATATACATATATATACAGTATTTATTTCTACCCCTTCCGCAACTCCACCCATGTCAGATTCCAGTGAGTTAGTAGAAAAAAGACAGAGGGCATTTCAATCTCAGATGGTCAATAATGTCTAGCAGCACGCAGTCATTGGAGACGAGAGGGATGCACACTGGCTCTCACACAGGGCGAGGAAAACGACCCTACCTGGGGCAATCTGCCACTAATGTCCTGAAACACTAGTCTACAGAGAGAACAGAAACAGCTATTGTCAACCTGGACTCTCTCTCTCAGTCTGTCACACACACACACACACACACACACACACACACACACACACACACACACACACACACACACACACACACACACACACACACACACACACACACACACACACACTAAAACACACATAATCACATTGGCGCACACTTAACACACAGACACTTTGAGACAAAGCATAGAGCAGTCTACTTGCAAAAGCACGTTGATAAAAGCAAAAAAATGTGCCCGTGGCTGTTTAATGTGGTTAACGAAAAGTGTCTACTCGCTTTGAGGTGAAATGCATTATGGGAGATAAAATGAGTGAGTCTGGAATGTATAACTGGGCCTTAACATCACTGGTTTTGACCAAATGCGAGGTCTTTTGCCACCCTAAAATGAAGAACGTCCACAAGTAGAGAAGTCTATGCGTTAGCCCAGGCTGTCTCAGACTTCGAAAAACAAAACAAGACCAAAAAAAAAACAAGGAGAAGGGGGGAAACGGAGGGAATGCTTCAGAGATCGAGGGAGGGGGGGGTATACTTACATAAAGATCAGCCGCACCATAAAAGCCATCCTGATAGGCCATCACACTGAGAGAGAGAGAGAGAGAGAGAAGGAAGAGGAGGGGAAAAAGAGAGAGCAGGGGAGGATAGAGTGGTGGTGGTGGTGGAGGAGTGTGGTATGTAACAAGGTTTGTTTTTAAGGAGCAAAGCGCCACCATGTGGGCATGGAGGGAGCGAGAGAGAATGGTGCCGAGATAGAGCGTGAAAGAGAGAAGAGAGTGGAGGGGGAGATTATTACACACCGTGCAACATGCAAGACAAAATACCACCTCTTTGACATTAAATTGAGTTTACTTCCCAAGAAGTATAATAATAATAATAATAATAATAATAATACTTGCCAACATTTAAAGTACAAGGAAATGGTATTTCAAGGTAAGCACACTATCAACGCCATTGATTTGATTAAACGCTAAAAATTTGGAGACACAGCATGCAAAATTCTGACATTCATTTTATTTGAGCACATGCATGTGGAAAAATGGCCCATGTGGATAAAAGGTTATGTGTGTTTCACTCACCCGGGGTAGGCGGAGATGGCCGGCTGCGGCACAGCAGCCCTGACGGCGCTGTACACCGGTCGGCCGCGGCCCCTGAGATGAGCGCCCCGAAAGGTCGCGGCAGTGGAAGCAGCTGCGGCCGCAGCAGCTGGGTACGGAAATCCTGGCACTGAGGGAGGAGAGAGAGAGAAAGAGCACGGGCAATCGAGTGAGAAAGAGGTAAAAGGAGGGTATATGCATTTTTTTCCCCATTTACAACAAAACTCAAATTGGTACCTGTGTAGAGCTCAGGACTGTACATGGCTCCGACCATGGGACTCAGTTTCCATCCAGCTGTAGAACGACGATGACATTAAACAGTGAGCATTAACTACTTAAAGGGGAATTCCATTCTGGGTCTCTCCTCTATTAATAGAACTGTTGCTTAACCTAAAGAATTTTAATTACTTTTCTATGTGTTGCAAGTGAAGATATAGTTCTAAACTGCAACAAACAACAATGGAAAGTCCACCATTGTCGAACTAGTAATGCAAGATTCGCAAGCGATTTGTTTGTTATGAACAAATCTTTTAAAAGACTCAAGCACAACAAATCAAGGCATTTGGCACAATTCCTATTGAATGTGACTGATTCACATTTTTGCACTCCACCAAAATAAATAATTTTGACAGTTGAAGTCCATTATTTTTGTGATTCACACTTTGCATTTCTATGTCAAACTAAATCTTTTGAGAGAATTAGGCAAAAAGATTTTCTGGGATCCACTGTTTGCAGTCTCCCACCTACAGGATATAAATCATTTGGAAATAATTAAATGATTCCAATGAATGGAATCAAACAACTCTTTTTACAACGCATCAAACAAGCGTATCAGAAAAAAAGCCTATTAGCACAGATTGTGTGGAGATTTGCACGGTCATGGCACAATATTTTAAATGTTGAGAGTTCGATGGTAAAGCCCTGTTGTGAGTGCTTCTGTTTTGGAGGATGAATCAATGGATTTGAACAAAAATAAACAAAAACACAAAGGTAGCCATAGTTCCATACATAGTGCATTGCCGTATGGCAACGCTGCTGCGAGCCCCTCGCCGTTGGAGTAGGGGGTGATCATCTTCTTGTTGGTCATCACTCTGGCCGTGGCGTTGTTCACCTAAAGAGCCAGAGGGAAGTGGTGTGACAGAGTTTTATCTATCTCATCAACCGACACAGATGTATGTGGGTAAAAAGCAAAGATCAAAATATCAATACATATAATATAAAAAATATTTTCACATTTTGAAATAGCTGGATCAATTTTAAATATATAAAATGGGTTGTTTCTACATTTGGCTTTAGAATAAAGATTTAAAACATTTTTACTTATATTAGCGGTTAATTCTGTTGATGAGTAGCAATGGTATTTGATGCATGCGCTTCTTCTCAAGGAGAAAGACATTAAAGAACAAACAAACAAAAAAAAAAAGATTCTGGTGAGTAAATCAGGCAGTTTTCGGTACATAATCTGACCACCGAGACACACAACAAGAAAAACAAAAACAAAAAAACAACGGAAACTATTTCAGATCAAAGGCATTCAAAAACAAGACCATTCCATTGCTACCTTGGTTTTAAAAAAGAGGAAAAAGGAGGGTGAAGAAAGCAGCAGTTTCATCAGTTCAACACGACACAAAAGAAAACATCCAAGAAGGTTTTTTTCTTGTTTTTTTTTTCCACAAAAAATTACACTCAGCCAATCAGAGAGCACACTGCATGACCAGAGGTGAGCAAATCAGCCAATCAGCAAGCAGAAGATGCAGCAAAAAGACCAATCAAAACATGTTTGCAGCCCTCCCAAACAAATACACGTCATACAAAAAAGGAGAGTGGGACAGAGAGAGAGAGAGAGAGAGAGAGATGGATGCAGCGAAGGGGAGGAAGGGAGAGGAGCCAGTCCACATTGAAAGACACGGGGAAACACGTACATGATGAGCGGAGGAGAGAGAGAGACAGAAAAAGGAGAAAGTGAACAATCCATCCAAGTGAGCAAGTCTTCTGATGAACAAACCCAGAAAACTAAAATTTTAAATAAAAGCAAAAATACAGTAAAACATCAAGATGTGGTTCAAGTCATACGCAATACGTCTGGCCATTGGCTTACATTGGATCTAACTGGAAATGAGCAAAGAAGGGAGAGATGGACAAGAGAGAGGGAGAGAGAAAGAGGGAGTCCACAGAGAAGGGATGGTGGAAGCAAATATCATTCCTTCCAAATCAAAATCAAACCACGGTTGTGAAACACTGCCAAGCATTCCAGATCAGTGTTGCACACTGAGGAGACCTCGAAGCACACGACCACCAACACACACACCATCCAAACTGAGCAAAAAAGATAAAAGGAAACAAAACATAATTATAAATTAAAAAGAAACTGGGATATCCCTCTAAAATATAAATATATATATATATATATATAATTTTTCCCTTTTTCAAATTTTTAAGGGTAATAATTTTCTCCGGTCCCCAGTTGTTTTCACCACATCGTTTTGTATTAATCTGTTGATGGTCCAGAATGAATAAATATTTCAAAGGTGAATTAGCTTTGAGTTACAATATCCTTTTCGGGAACAGCCATGTCTGATTTTCATTTTTCAGTGTAAACACTTTACCATCTGGACAATCTGGGTGCAAGTGGTAAAAAAAATAAAAAAAATAAAAAAAAGGGAACAAAATAAATAAATAAATGAAATAAAAATAAGTGACAAATCCTCAAGTGCTACAGGTCACGATTACAAATAAGACTGAGTTGTTCACTCTCTCCTCCGCTAGTAAAAGCTAACATAGCACTCATGCTCCGGCATGCTGTCCCGCTAGGAGGTGCAAAAAATAAAAAATAATAAAAAATGCAACCAGGGTCTAAACACATGAGACAAGAGATGAGGCAGCACTATCATGGCGTCGTACAGATGGCGAGAAGAGAGTAAACCATGCAGGATACGGCCTCTGGAATCGGTCACTTAATGCAGTTAGAGAGGTGATTTGGAGTAAATGCATAAGAAGTGGTAGTCGTAGTTGTTGCACTTGCGGATAGATGCAGTACATTGGGTTATACAAGTGGCTGAATAAATGCCATGCGGTCAATGGCTAATTGCATAATCAGCGTTTCATTTGCCACCTCCCCGGAATCAATCAGTCAATCATAGGATTAGCCAATCAGACCCTTTCTGTTTTTCCTTTTTTATCAATCAAGCCCCCCCGTTGAGTTATGGAGTCCACCATTTGTGTGTTTGGTGCACTGTTTTTTTTTTGTTTTTTTTATTTTGGATTGGGATAGGGGGGGGGGGGTGGAGGAGAGGGGTCATTCAAAGATAATGCCATGTATACACAACTTACCGTTGCTGGGGGAACGGCGTGAGGACACGCGAGCAGTTACCGTGGAGACTGACAACAACAACAACAACAACAACATACAAAAATCATCAGGGGAAATAGAGAAAAATATATGTATAAAAGAAACAAACGATGAAACCAAAAATAAAATGAACAAAAATAAAAAAGAAAAGAACAAAAACAAACAAAAACCAAAAATAAAAACAACAACGAGGTAATGAAAAGCAGCCCCCACCCTGTGGCAGAGTAAGTGATTTGAAAGTTCAGAGGTCACTCACAAGCCCCCACCCCCCCACCCCTCACCCCCTTTTTTTTTTTTTAAACTGCATCTCCGTCTGCTGAACTTAACCCACTAAATGCAGGTATGATGAGGGGAATTGAGTGAATCAAAAAAAAAAAAAAAAAAAAAATCAGAAAATAAATTAAATCAAATGTCTGAATTCAACTTGGTGATTGAAGACACTACCAGACTTAATCACTAATTATGTTTCAATTATCAGCATGCCAACCAGTAGGAACCACCTAAAGCCGTTACACAAACTACTTGATGACATCACTGGACAGAGAAATGGAAAGAGCAATGGAGGGAGGAGAGGGAGAGTGACTCACAAGTTCATGTGCAAATGGAGGGAGGAAGGGAAGAATGGAGGAAGGTAAGGATGGAGGAAGGGAAGGAGGGGGCACAAACAAGGACAGAGACCAGTATGGACAGAGTGAGAAGTGATAGAAAGATAAAAGAAGATAAAAGAAAGAAAAAGGAAAAGGAAGGGGGGGCATTCCCTTCTTCACTTGCATCCCTCCCTGCGTGTTTCTCTTGCACGCCCCACATGTGTAGACAACCACGCGCAGGCAGACAGAGCAGTGCAGCGCGTCCCAGACCATGCAGAGGAGAGGTCATATCCAGGGGCACGAGACCCACACAAATCAAAGAGCCTAAACAAACAGCAAAGCGCGCATGTGTGTGTGTGTGTGTGTGTGTGTGTGTGTGTGTGTGTGTGTGTGTGTATTCAAATATACATCTGATGCCGTTTCAAAGTAAAACTTTTTTTTTTTTGATTCATGCTAAATCAAAAACACAACAACGAAATGCACTTCCATGAGATTCAGTGGTCTTTTGCAAGGGTGGTGGATGCAAGTGTGTGTGTGTATACACACACACACACACAC
>NC_137191.1:24951378-24998878 GCF_960531495.2 Zeus faber
AGCGGAGATCCGTGCGACCCCATGTCGATTATGCAAGCGCTGCAGAGAGAGTGTGTATGTGTACGTGTTTTTTTGCACTAGGTAGGAGTCTCTCCCAGGCCTCGGGGCACCAGCTTAGGTGGGGCTCGACAAATATTTCTGTCTACCCCCCCCCCACCCCCATCGCTTTCTGTTCCTCGGTGGAAGCCAGAGAAATATTAGCATTCAGCAAGCTCTAAAAGTGCACATAAATCACAAATGTTAATTTATCGAGTGTCGGGCTCGCCTGCAGATATTCCACTGGCCCTATTAAAGTCATAAAATAAACTTTTACCGCATACACAACACCCATGCATGCACACGCACGCGCGCAGGCGAGCGCACACACACACACACACACACGACTGCAAAGTCAGCTCCGCAGTACAGAATTGCGTCACTAGACAAAGTAGCCCTCTTGAGCAGAGCTACAATATCGACACACCTCTCTTTATCTGACCCCCAGTTATCCATCTCTCTCCATCCGTCTCTATGTGATCTGGCTCTCCTCCTCGCCACATCTGTGGGTTTGCTTGCTCAATGAGGGTGGCCTGTCACCTTACAAATCAATCCCTACTCCTGCTCATTCTCTCTCCCTTTCCCTCGTCGGCCCATCCCCCTCTTCCAAGGGCTCTTAAAGGAAAACATTGAGATAACAGCTGCCAGGGCCCGAGGGAGAAAGGAGGGAGGAAAGGGGGTCAAATCGTATAGAGAGCCGGATTCCAAGGTACGGCCAAAAGGCGCAAGAGCAGACACAGGCCGTGGAGGGAAGGTGCACTGGTGCGCGCGCGCGCACACACACACACACACACACACACACACACACACACACACACACACACACACACACACACACACACACACACACACACACACACACACACACACACACACACACACACACACACACACACACACACACACTATTGTTGACTGACTCACTAACTGGAATCCAACAATATGAACATTACACTTCACATGCACTTACTGTGGTGCTCAAAGATTTTGTTTTTGGAGAGTATGTGTGTCATGCAGAAATGACAGAGAGACACAACTGTGCTTTGTGGACACCTGTCTCTTTCACTCACAGACTTGAAGGATGTACAGGGACAGCTGCAGGGGCAATAAAAGAAATAAAAAAACAAAAAAAAAAAGATTTCTGGCTCTACCTCTCCCCCCATTTTCACTACCCTCACCCTCCACCTCTTCCACCCTGGACACTGGCCCCGAACCGACTGACTCTCGGGCCCAAAACACTCTGACTATAAAATGCAGAGTCCCCGGTTAGCCTGGCTATCACCTTAGCACTTATTCGGAAGGGACTCTGGAAGGGATACATAATGCATGGCTCTAACGTTGGGATAGCGTGCCTTGCTCGCCCCCCCGGGCCGGGGGAGTGGATGGCTCTGTGCGACTCCGCACGATAACACAGCGAATTATCCTCTACCAGCCTCCGTCACCATCCTCTCCGTTAACACGCTTAGGAACGCGATAGGCCACTTCTCGCGGGTAATGAGTGTCAGAAAGTGTGCTGACCGGAGCTCTCCATTAAAAATAAAAAATAAAAAATAAATGAAAAAGAGGGGTCACCGAGAGTTCTCATCCGTTCGCCACTTAATTAACATTTCATGCTCGACCACGGCGGCATAATGTGCGGACGGAGAGAATGCAAATAGACGGAGGACAGAAAGGGAGGACGCCAGACCTTTACGGAGAGGAAAAACACTCACCGACAGCACGGAAGGATAGTACAGTCCCATCATCGTATTCTGTGGAAAAACTCCAAGACGCCCGTCTCTCCTCTATCTCGCCCTCTTTCCTTCCGTTCCTCCTCACACGCTCGTTCTCTCGCTCTCTCTCACGGAGGCTGTGTCACCTCTTCGGCTCACTCACTCCTGTCTGTCTCTTAGATTCAAAATCTCCCTCTCTTCCCCTGCTCCGTCCGCACCCCCCCCCCCCCCCACTCCTCCTCCTCCTCCCTTCCGACCTCCTCAGCTGGCCTCTGTCCCTGTCACTCTTCCCCGCTCGCTCGTTGTTTTTTTTTTTCACCTCCCTCTCTCCCCCTTCGGCTGGCTGGCTGGCTGGCTGGCTGGCTGGCTGGCTGGCTGGCTGGCTCTCTCTCTCTCTCTCTCTCTCTCTCTCCTCTCTCTCTCTCTCTCTCTCTCTCTCTCTCTCTCTCTCTCTCTCTCTCTCTCTCTCTCTCTCTCTCTCTCTCTCTCTCTCTCTCTCTCTCTCTCTCTCTCTCTCTCTCTCTCTCTCTCTCTCTCTCTCTCCCTCAGCCTTCTGTTGTGCTGCTGTGCCCTTGCCTGCTCATCTCTTTCTACTGTGTGTCTCTTCTTTAGTAGTCCGTCTCTCCTCCTCCTCCACCACTCCTCCTCCTCTCTCTCCACATTCGCCCAGATAGCCTGACGCTTCCCCTCCTACTTCCCTGCCTCTGTCACACCTGCAAACTTTCCCCTCCCATGTCTCTCTCTCTCTCTCTCCCTCTCTCATGCTCCTCTGTTCTTCTTCTCCTCCATGTAGGTGAGTTAACTGGGGCTTGCTGGCACCACTGGGAGAAAAGGAGAGTTTTCCTTCTCACTGGCTTGTGTACCACATCTCTCTCTCTCTTTGACACCGGCTCTTCCGCTTCGCACTTTGGGACCGCACCATTCCAAAGCCCCGCCTCTCTGTAGCCTTTGATCAGACCATTCTCACAGCGCCGGTGACAGTTTAGCACCCCAGTGTTTTGCGGAGAGCCTTTTGTTGCTCGACACACTGTGGTTCCTGATCTCTAGGAATTCTCCACCTTCCCTTTCTTTCCTTCCTTCCCTTTCAGTGCGTTTTTTTTTTTTATCCAGCAGCCCCAGTTCACACCTCCACAAAACGGTGTCATCTACATCCGCTCAACGTGGAAAAAAAAAAAAAAAAAGCGCCAAGTAACAAGGCAGACAGACATTGTGTAATTAGTTCTGAGCGATTAGAATTCTATTCTAATTGATTTTTTTTCAACAGTTCACCGAGCAGGACAAGGCAGGCGGGCGGGGGGGGGGCTTACAGTTTGGGTAATTTTAATGCACCGAGGCCTGTAACAACCGTGCAAATTAAGGGCATATAACACAGCAGGTGCTCAGAGGAGAATGTGGAACGATGGCCAGCAAGCTCCAGAAACGGCCAGGAGGTGTGGGGTGGGGGCTGGGATTACAGAGGGAGCATGGGTGGATGAGGAGATGAATGGAGGATGATCTAAGGATTAACCACACAAACTGAGCAGTCTAATAACACAATCAGGCTGATACACACTCACTGCAGCCAATGACACCCCCCCCCCCCAGTAGGGTAAACGCAGCTTTTTCTTCTTATATTGGCTGCAAATTGTGCCAGGTGGGGTGGATGTGTGTAAATGAATTTGTGTCATGCCAATTAATAGGGAATAGATTAAAAAAAAAAACCCCATTTCTTTGACATTTTGATCAATTTCCATAGAAACTTCCACCGTTTAGCAGCATGGCTAAGAGCGTATAAAAATAAATTAGTCCTCCTGAAGTTAAAATAGTGTAACTTCCTCCAGAGTTCAGGTTCGGAGAGTTTAAAATAGTCAAACTGTTACATGGAAGACGCTGAAGGAAAGTAGAACAAAAAGGCGGAGGATTCGGGCAGGGCGTGTCCTCTCCCTCGTGTGGAGTCATGTCACCTTTCGCACGGCAACTCACAATCTGTATCTGCACCTTGTGGCTTATGGACATGAAAGGAGTCATATTGGGTCCTCATATAGGTATTACAATATTGATAAGCAGGTATTGAAGCACTAGCGGAGACCCAATCAAGCCGGAATAGCATTACAGCGTAACAGATCAGCCTTTTTTGAAACATTTGCGATAGAGAAGCGACAGAATAGCTCTTACCTGAGTGTGAGTTGGGTAGCCGTGGTAACCAAGGGTCAATGGGTCATTGTTCTGGAAGAGAAGAGAACTGCTTTAGACACTAAATTTGTAATCTCAAACCCGGGTCACCCAAGAGTCCACCCTGCTTTAATTTATCTCCAGCATTCTTCTTCAGTTTCAACCTTTTCAGATTTTCTAGTTTACCGGTGCAATTAAAGTATTATAATATTGAAAAATATTGATACTGATTCCTGAATGCTACTTTTTCAAAAATTGCAAATTGCAATTATACTTTTCCATGCCTGAAATATTGATTTAAAAGGATATACAGTATATGGCTCCAAAATAAATACATATCTCCCTATCCGGAGAAAAAAAAGTATCCGACTACTCGTACCGTAGCGTTTATTTTTACCGTCCCAAACCTTTGCTTTTATTTTCACCTCACTGAAGATGAAGACATTAGCCATTTAGTTTCGGAATTGTCGGTAATCGATACGTCTGTCCATTTCATAAACGTGTAGAATTTCACAATTATTCCTGCCTTTTGACACGCACACTTGTTCTGTCTCCCCTGCTACGTTTTCACCCCAACAGATACATTGTCTGAGTATGAAAGATGTGACATGAGAGAGAGAGAGACAGAGCTAGAGAGACAGAGCTAGAGAGACAGAGATAGAGAGACAGAGATAGAGAGAGGGCATAGGACAGAGAAGAAAGGAAGAAGTAAAAAGACACAATGGCTTTTGAGCCAGAAATGGGTCAGGAGTGTCAGTGCGCATGCATCCCTGCTGGCATGTGATGGCATCAGGCATCGGGAGCATTGATGCAATCTCCAGCTCATTCGTCTGCCAGTGTCGAACGTGCAAAGCAGAGCAGTTGTAGCACTCACACAAGATCAAACATTTGGTGAGTAACCGCAGTAACATTAAAAAAACAACAACAAAAAAAAACACCTCTCTCTCTAGCTTTTTGCTCTCCGTGTGGCACCACATAGATCTAATTGGAATTCTGAACCCCGCTCCATTTAAAAACGGGTAGAGTTTGTCGGTCTGGAAAACACCATGTCCCGGCATTCATGCTAATGCGTTCCATTAAATAAAAGAAAGAAAAAAAAAGAAAAAAAAGTTGGCTTTTCAAAATATTTTTTTACAGCAATTGCAGTCTGCTGGGAGGGTGGGGAAAACATATTGCTCGATGTGAAAACAGCTCCTCTCTTCTCCAGCTCTTATCTGCCTTTCATCTGGAACCAATGTCCCCGGCCCGTGCCGTCCCCGGGGGGAACACTTAGCTCGGCGCGCGTCACGGCTTGAATTCTCCTGATTAATACTGTAGCCATCTACCTTCCAGCCCCACGGGGCGCTTCAGCAAGGCAGAACGTTCTAAACACGAGAGGCATGGGTTTTTTTTTTCTTTTTTTAAAGGGGAGAACAAAGTTTTCTGACAATTCGGGGGAAAATAAGTAATGTCACGCAGGCCCTCTCACGGAGCAATAAGTGTACTTAGTGAACTGGCTTTGGGGAGGTGGAACTGGAAACAATAAATAATTAATCACCTTTTAGAGGTTTTACAAACATGAATAAAGTATAGAGTCCCTATTTTCCCTCCCCACAGGGCCCAATTCTGAGTGCAATGCATCAAAAGGTACGTCGCCTGTCTCCAGAAAGACATGCCACAGAGAGGAGGCCAAACAAAAAGTAAAATGGAGGAGCAGAGAACCGCGTGAGGAAAAAAAAAACAAAAAAAAAACAGACATCTGGAATAAAGCTTTGTGGAAATCTGACTACATAGCGAGTGGGGAGTGACAGGCCAGGGGCGGCGTGGGGCTGGACGAATAGAAGAGAAGAGGAGAGGCGGCCGGGAGGGGGGTGGGGGGGTCAAAAAAGCAGTAAAGAGAGAGAGGGAAGGAGCAAAGACAATGAGTCATACAGGAGCGGAGTCATGTGCTTAATTTCCTTAAGGAGCAAGGAAAGGGGGGTGGGGGGTGTGTTTGGACGGAGGCCTTTTCTACACAAACACATAGAGAAGTCCTGCCATCAGGCGTCGGATTGGGTTTCTGCAGAAAACACACCCAAACAGGAAAGCTTTGCAGTTTAAAAAAAAAAAAAAACACAGAAAAAAAAAACAACGCCATTTTTCTCATTAGTAGTTTTGCATTTTACCCAGGGCAGTACAGTATATACTGAGCATATGTTTCTGCTTAAAACCAGCTCTGTGCTCACTCAATGCAACAATGCCTCCTTTGCTTTGTTTTCCTGGTCGAATCAGGTACAGTCTATTTCTAACTGGGGGGGGGGGGGGGTGGGGAGGCAAGACAGTGTGAGTGATCATGAGAAAGTAACAAGATGACTTGAAGTCAACAGATGGCGAAGACAGGAGGAGGGGGAGGAGAGAGAGACTCTGGGGGGCAGCAAACGGGATATGGCTCGGATGGATGGAGGTGGAACAGACACCTCCCTCCACCACGAAGCCTGAGATGAGTAGCACAGAGCCTGTGTGTGTGTGTGTCTGTGTGTGTGTGCTTGCTTGCTCATGAAAGTGGGAGAAGGCAGAGTTACCTCAAAGACTGCAAGATTCTCTGACAGCCCAGCAATCCACAGGACTGCAGTAATCTCTTGTGTATAGCAACCCTGCCAGTGCTCTCCAAAAACCACAGGGAGGAGGCGGGAGTCAGTGTGTGGGTGTTTTAGTGCGAGGGTTGCTACACACTCACATGTAGTTTGAATTTATCGGCTTTCATAAATTTGCTAATTCTTGTCTGAATTCATCACACGGCTACCGGCTATTTATACTGCTCCTTGGGGGGGGGGGGGGGGAAGAGATAATTTGCCGGGCTGGACGGGGACACATCTGAGGAACTCATCCTGCCAAAAACTGTAGAGCAGAACACGACGTGCACACTCGAGAGGATGCAAATCCGTTTCATCCACAAAGCACTTGCGCGCTAAACCGCAAGCCAGTCAGTCAGACGATCGGAGGTTTATTTTCTCTCGGTGCACTTGACATTCCTCCGACTTTCCACGGTAAACCTGCACTTCCCTTTTCAAGGGCCTGTGATCTGGAGAGCGGCGAGGGGACCTGAGAAGGCTCGCTTCATCATTCGGAGAGAACTAGTCATTACCCACACTGCGTCCGTCACATCCGTCTCCTCTTTCACAGACGGCGAGGGTTCTAGCGCCTAGGCCAACGTGTGACATAGGATCAAAACACTCAACACAATTTTCATTAAAACCACAAAATCAAGGTAAAAACTTAACGCACTAACAGAGACACATACGGCTGTTAAGTTATCCCAGTCGTACTGCATTAGTGGTACTATGTGGACGGGGATCAACAAGCAAGCAAGCATCTATTTTCCCCGGATCACCCATAGTTCAGTCAACAGAGAGGCCCTGAAAAATCACACACACACACACACACACACACACACACACACACACACACACACACACACACACACACACACACACACACACACACACACACACACACACACACACACACACACACACACACACACACACACACACACACACTTCTCGCTGACATTTCTATTTTGGTGTGGAGGCTGAGATGAAAGTACGTCGGTAGATGGGGGAGTGGGTGGGGTTGAGGTGATCCACCTCCATTAATGTCCATAGTCGGGTCATTTGTCCTCTGCGCCGTCACCCCAGGCCAGACCTTATTAGGTTAGAAAGGCCCGGGTTCCTACGTAGCATGGGTGGGGGGGATGGGGGGGTGCTCAGCCGAGCAGGCTGGAAATGAAAGACGACAACCCGCTCTCAACATTTCTGATTCAAGCTGCAGATGCAGGGCATTGCTATGAATCTCCTTCCCAAACAAAAAGAAAGAAAGAAAGAAGAAGAGAAAAAAAGGCCTTTCTGAGCCCTCTCCTGGAATGCAAAATAGATGGAGAATGTTATTTTCGAAGCGTGTCGATCCGTGGCCTCCTCCTCTTCGGAGGTAACGCTGTGCTCTTTCTGGATGTGATCTACTGTATCTTTTTTTTTTTTTTTTTAATATGAGATGCGCGTGTGTGCTTGCTGTCCGTAGCTAATTCCTTCCGAGCAGCTCTGAGCGTTGTGTATCGCCGCGTTCACATTATTTACACTTTGTTCATCCGAGCTCGTGGTTGTGTGGAGCATACCAGATAGATGTATTTTTCATGCATCGGTGCTCGGCTTAAAAAATAAAATAAAATAAAATAAACAGTGCGCTGTTGAATCGACAGGGAAATAAATTCCACACCCACGCCATAGTGTTCTTGTGTGTGCATAACCCTACTGCCTAATGAGGAATGAGTCAACAGTCACATGGGAAACATCCCCTTATTGGACTGTGGAGGCACAAATGGATTGCCCATTATTACAGCCACGCCCCAATGTGCCGTCCTTTTTCACTTGTCAGAGGTCAGCCCTGCATCAGCAAAAAAATAAAATAATATATATATATATATATATATATATATATATATATATATATATATAATATTAAGTGTGTGTGCGCTTCCATTTTCTTTAATGTGAAATTGGGGGAGGGGGGCTACAACATTTTCATGGAAGATTTAAAATGAAGCATGCATAAACTGCAATGTTTTCCAATATTCACACTTTCCCGAGGAGCTTTTCGACAGAACTGCCAGTGTGCATTTCTTTGTTGTTGTTGTTGTTGTTTAAGGTCATTTCTTGGAAAGCCATTGCTCTGATTTAAAAGTAGGAACGGGGAACGTCACTCAAACTAATTTACTGCTGGAATATTAATGGGGTCACGGGGTCAGGGGGATATAAATACGTCACTATATTTCATATACCGCTGGGATGTCTGCTTTATGATTGTGTGTGAATGAGACTCGGGAACAGAGAAGAATAAAAAAAATATGAAAAAAAAATTCACTCTCCTTTGTTTACAACATCCTTTGTTTGTAGTATCCAACACAGACTAAACTAAGTGTGATAATTTAATTATATTGGGGTGTGTGAAACTTTTGCCTCTGTTTCCTTCTCTTTTCTGCATCTGCATTCAGTATGTGTGTGCATGTACACATCACATTAATCCTCTCCGTTGGATAAGGATCTCAGGGATCAGTGTGGTTATAATGCCGCCTCCAGTAGGAGCTGTGATCCCGTTAGCCTGAAACAAAGCCTCTTTACTGCCAGTGATAGGGCAAATCTGTTCCTGCTCTGGCTGGGGTGGGGTGGGGGGCTCTATCTTCCCATCTCATTTCCGGACGGTTCACCCATCTGACATTCAATACTTTTTAGGGGCTGATGCTATTGATCTATGGCTCACTCTGGCGCGCGCGCACACACACACACGCACACACACACACGCACACACACACACGCACACACACACACATTCCTATGCCCGTCTTTCAGCACCCCTAGACAGCAGCGATGCAGAGCAGCCAACCATTAGTTGTCCATACGACAGACAGAGCAGCAAACAGGCCACTTCACCCCTATTACCGCTGATCACGATGGCAGAGAAATAGCTTTCTACCTTCCTGTGGAGCTCTTGACCGACACAATGCAATATAATGGGGAAATGATTGGGCATTTGTAGGATCACTAGAGGAAGAATTTTTTTTATCAAATCTGATGTTTGTTGACACAAAGTGGGGGGGCGAGGGATTGGTGGTTACATTCACAGAACCAAGTGGAACGTAAGTGTGTGTTTAAAGCTCTTGTGATACTTTGATAGTGGAATCAGTGTTTGAGAATTAAGTATTTTAAATAATTGGTAGTCACCCCCACTCCTCCCCAAAACATAAAAATGAAAAGAAAAAGGCTTGTTTACTTCCAACACCCTGCCCCCAAAAGGTCACAGGAACCACACAGACACAAATTGCCATTCTAAACCAAATGCTATCCACATGGCAGAGGGGTTCTTAGCATAATAAAGGTCAAGTTAGTTTACATACACTAAACCAACCCCTAAAGCTGACCAATCATAATACTACCAACATACCATGAAACCATGTAGCAATATCTGGTTCAGACTGAATTGGTCAACATTATTATTTTCATCACCATCATTTATACAGGGAAAGCCCCACTGAGATCAGATCTATTTTGCAAGTGACACACACACACACACACACGTTTATTGTATATTGCAGTATGTTTTTGTACATTTTATGTTCGTATTACTTTATTAATGCCTATTGTTTTGATGTGTGGTGCTGTAAACACCGCAATTCCCATCTGGGGATAAAGTATATCTAGATATCTATACACATTCGGTGCAATTACATATATATAATTAACAATTGAGAAGCATATGATAAGTGTTTGCAAATAAAACTGGGAGAATGAAAGCATGCGTTTTCCTATACGCGTGTCCCTATATGTATGCACATGCTCTGCATTTCATGCAATGTCCTACATGCATGCACACGCATTTTCTTGGAGAGAACATGCTTGATAATAGCTGATGATCAATGGCCTCGTCTACAGCTCCTATGGCTGCTTTCACGGGTCAAAACGCATTTTGGGCCCGTTAGCCCAATTAATTCGATTAAAATGGATAAGGGGATATGCTGATCAACAAAACATTTAAATGATCAATTGTTAAGGATCCTCGGGTTTCAAGTCGTCCTCTCACCTGGCCAACCTCGGCGATCCCTCCGGATCCGTCCATGCGGGGACGCTTGCACTCCGCCGCGGCAGATTCCACCAGTGCGGCCGCGGTCTGGGCGTCGGGCTCCGGGTCTCCGCGCTTCATTCCCCGCACCGCCGCCGTCACGGCCGGAGCTCCTCCCGGGTTCGGGTGCATCGTCTCCAGCTCTCTATCCCGGTCCATCAGACCCCGGGATACGGGCAGCATGATGGATGCGACGTCGGTCGACATTAACATTTAAACTCCCCTCTCTCTTGTCTCCTTTCCTGACGATCCCCTGTCTCACCCACTCGCTAAAATAAACTGGGAAGTGCGGTCAGCTAATCCCGGACACCGAGCCCTACACTGGAGATTAAAAGTTATTATATATGGGGGAAGCTTTTTGAGTCCAAAGCCTGGTCGGTGTTGACTCGGGGCCTCTGGATCACCGGGACGATTGTTTTTTTTTTGGTTTGTTTTTTTTAAACAACGCAATACGATTTTAACCCTGGAACCATTAAACCAGTACACAAAAAAACAGCTCCTGGAGCCCGGTGTGCTGCGGGCTACAACAGGCCTCGCTTATTCTTCCTCAGATCACAACAACCCAATTAAACCAGCACCGAACGCCGTGAAACATAGCGGCCCCAATCAACATTAACCCTTCACTGCGACACTGGATCCGATCAGCGTTTCGGCGACACGAACCATCACCATCCGTCACACCGAGACTTCTCGAACATGTCTTCCCTGTTCCTGCTCCTCCCTGCGATTCAGGCTCCAGCCACACTTGGAGGAGGGAGAAGAACAAAACCAAGAAGGAGGGGGAGGAGGAGGTTTACTGCTCGCCAAGGATCGCTCTCCACCCCATGTTCAAGTCCTTGTGATCTACCCCCCCCCAAAAAAACACCCCCACACAAAAGACAACCGCGGGTCTTCCCTTCTTCCCTCTCGCCTGTTTCTTTTTTTGGGTTGTTTTTTTTGCGTGCGTTCTTGTGGCGTGTGCTCGCTGCTGCAGAGAGGAAGCGGTGTTCCCTCCCCCTCCTGGTGGAGGAGTCGTCCCCCTTCCCTCCCTCATTTCTCTCCCTGCCCCTCCCCCTCCCTTTTCCAACACGCAGCCAGGCAGCCATCAAATACACGCAGTGTGCCGCAGTACATGCATTTCACTGAGAGAAGGGGGGGGGGCTATGACACTGCCACACAAGAGGTCCCTTACACCCCCCACCCCTGAACCGTTATCATTTTTTTGAAGGGATCCTTCCATTCTCAAATATCCTTATTAAAGCTTTGGTCTCATTGGGATAAAGTATTAAAAATGGGTAAGATGTGGGTAAGAAATGGGTGTGCATTGCACACACCCAATTTCATTTGTAACTTATTACACAATAGTCAAAGCAAATGCATACAGGGACTGCAGCCAGCTGTGTGACTCATGGAGCATGATGTGTGCTGGTGTGTGTGTGGATTGCAGCATTTTTATTGTTTGGATGACACCCAGTGGTCACATTCTTCCATGGGGGAAAAAAAGAAAAAAGAGCCAATTGTTGTAGGCCCTTACTGTAAGGCTCATGGGGTCCATGTGGAACCTATCCTCAAATTATCTTGAAATGTATGTTATTAAATTGTGGCACAACTACCCAGGAATTCAGGTGCCAAAGAGACAAAACATTAATGCAAACAATTAGTCTGCCATGTTGGTGGAGCGCTTTTTAATGGAGTGCCACTTCCTGCTATGAAACTCAGTGGCTGCGGGCTGAGACACACACACACACATTTTTCCTTTTGAGGACTTTTTATTGGTGGCGAGCAAGTGACGCCTGGGGCCTGAAAAAAAAAAAAAAAAATAAGAGGGTGGTGGGGAAGATGCAGTTAAATTCCAGGACAAATCTGCTTCTAGTACACATCCAGGCACTTCGTACTGTACTGCTATCGCTATGCAGCCGGGGTCATGTTACAGATCATAATCCTGGCTCAAACTAAGTCTCTTCCACGTCTTAGCTGGAAAAAACAGGAAACGGATCAGTCTTCATAAATAATTCAAAACACTCCTCATTACTAAATCATTCTCCCACTGTCATATTGAACTACTGCCACTCAATTCTCAGCCTTTTCTCAGAGTGTCTGATGAGGATCAGACAAGGGGCGTTTTTAATACATTCTTTTGAGAGTTAATAATGGGTGTGGTGGAGTCTTTTAGAACACAGCGCTCCCTTCCCCTTACCATCACTGGCCAAAGCATCCCTCCACACAAGGTCCATCCTGGGGCAGGCACACCTCGGTGGAACACATGAAGTAGACCTAAGGGAAAAGTGGAGATCAGGGGAGGCCAAGGATCATGGAGGCTTGTAGCACCTAGTGTGCTCAGCCAAAACAACACTCTTGAGCTTGTGAACGCCTCACTTCTGAAGATGGCTTTGCCATGACTTATTTCACAATGATTACTGAAATATAGTTGTGAGAGATTCCCATAAGCTAGGTCTACATGCCCGACACACTAAACCACATAATCCCTAGGGCACCAAATTGGCAGGGATTCAGATATAACATACTGTAAGACTATAATAGGAACATGCATAACTCGTGTTTCCCTCAAAAACTGTGAAATACTGTGTTCAGCAGTGCTTTATATTACATTTGCGCCTTATATGAAATCATAAGCAATCATATGATTGAATAGTAGATGCCATTTTTTTTGGCGCAAACGTAATACATCTTTACAATGCAAAACGATTTGTGAGTCAGGGTAGTGTTGAAGCCTTCGCCTTGATTTGTATCCTCCTAATGAAGGTTACTTTGTGAATGTTGGACCAGAGCTACAATCTATAGTTCTTCAACTCTAGAATATGATTGTTTTACCCTGCAACACAAATGACAAACATTACAACATATTATATACAAATGCATAAACAGGACAGCGGGTCTATATATCTGGTCTGTATAAATGTAGATTAGACTGTAATCCCCCCCGCCTCCGGTGTCCTTACCTCCTCATCCAGGGCAGTGGAAGTTTTTTCTTCCTGAAGGAACTGGAAGGTGGTGATGGTGAACCTGTGGGTCTGGCTCTGTGAGGCGGGTGGCTGAGGGGAGGAAAGAATAGTCTGCGGAGCAGCTGGGTCCAAGGGGTTGGGGCAGCTAGAGGGAGCAGGGAATTCAGCCAGGTTATATAAAAAATAAAAATAAAACAAGAAAATATCCACTGGAGGTAGAGAAAAGCTAAAGGGAGCTGCATATTCCACAATACAGGCTCCACCTGGGGAAACCAGGCGAATGGGAAAGCTGTGTATGCAAGCAACAGGGGCTCTTGGCAATATAAAAATAATAATGTTTATGCCTGCACAGTTTTCTAGATAAGAAAACACAATTTAACCACCCCAAAAAAGGAAAATAGATTAAAATTAAATAAATGTACACATCCATGTTTTCTATTCTATAGAATAATCCATATAGAACTGGATTGAATTTTCTTCTACATGTAAAAAATAGTAACAGGACTGTGCAGTCAGTCTAAAACAGAAGTTCACAACCACCGGGCCACAGACCGGTGCCCGGGCTGCGGAGAATTTTCCACCAGGCTATGAGAAGGCCGGCGGTAGTGCGCCATTTAACCTGTGTGTTTTTTTTTTTTGCATATCCCAAAAATTATTTTATGATCTGCCATTAACACGCATTAAACATGCGTCATGCCCACACAATCAAAAGTTCAGAAGCGATCTCCGCTCCGCGATCAGAGCGATCTCAAATCGAAAAACAATTTATTTTCCATATACAAAGTGAGAACCTACCCATTGTACAGCAGGACCCACACCGCCTCCCCAGAGCGGGGGTAGGCCACACAGTAGTGCACCAGCAGCTTCAGGTTGGAGTCTGGAGGGTTGATCAGTCGGACCTCAAGGTAGAGGGGTTTCCCCAGCAGCATCTGCAGGGGCTGGTGGTACTGCGGGTAGTAACTGCTGTACTGGTCATCTAAGTGTCAGAGTGAATGTAGTAACCCAGAGAAGGTTATTGCTTGGGTCTAGTTGAAACCAGGTGCTGGCTCTACCACAGCTAATCACAACCACATTCCTATGGAGTCCCAAAACCTGGCTCAACCAGCTGGTACAATTGGTTTACATCTTTTACCATCCATCATGAAGGAGAGGGTGAATTACATCAATGTCAGGGCCCTGTAATATAAGGCTCTAATCACGAATGTCTTGGATAGAAATAGCTAATAACAGGAGAACTTGGATAATTTGACCTTTGGCAATCCGAAGCTGGACTCCAATCACCCCATGGGCGTGGATATCAGATCCCAAGGACGGGCTTTTCACCATGTACCCCACTGTGGCCACAGCGCCGGGCAGGTACCTGCACTCAACCAATAACCTGAGGGGGAGGACAAAGGAACAATTACACACATGCACACGCACACACACACACACACACACACACACACACACACACACACAAACACACGATGGAAAATGCTGTAACCTGACTGGGGAGTCTCTTGTGATGGTGCCATAGTTGAGGGTAATTGACTGGATCTGATTGACTATCTCTACTATATAGACCAATGACTTTCCAAGCATCTGTAGAAACGGGAAGGAACAGGTTAACGGGTGCATTTCATAACACTGCACTGAAAACCTCTTTGGCCAATAAGCGAAGTCTTCATCAATGAAATAAATTACATGGGCAAAAAAAAAAAAAAAAGTTTAATTGTCATTCAAGATCATGTTCACAAACAGCCGTTTAGTATTCGGGAAGCAAGGGGTATTGATTAGTCTTAAGCCTACCACTCTGCGTGTCCCACAGCTATCCATTGGGATCTTGAACAAGGCGTAGTTGGAGGTCACCTTCTGAGGTTTGCAGGATGAGTTGCCAGCACCAACGAGCAACGCAGGGGACAGAGGTGGCTCCGTCAGGGAGGCAGGTACAGAGAATACAAAGTGGCGGTCAAGAGTACACTCTGGAGGAGGACACACATGTAAACACACATACACAGTGTTATCAAAAGGTCAAACAAAAAGGTCATGAATCCCAGGAGGTGATTAATAATGAGACCCGAGGTATCCTATAACCTTTTCACACTCCATGTCACTTCAAGTTAATCATGCTATACTGGTCCCAACCGCCACGTTACACATCCTGCTAGTGTAGAGTATTCTTATTTATGCCTAAAAGAACAACCCGGCCTCCCCCAGTTAAGTGGCTTAAAAATGCCAGTGGGGACATTATGTACAACTCACCATCCATTGGGTAGTAACAGGCAGGGGCCTGCTTGCTGACGCAGCAGCCCATGGAGAGGCACCCTGACTGGGACACAGACCCAGATCCACAGGGAAGACGCTGCTCACTGGAAATGTTGCACTCTGAGGGACAGCATGAGACACATCAGCGACTAGTGACACAGGGTGAACTTAAAAAAGAAAAAATGTTTTTTTTTTTTTTTTTTAAAAGACCCTTTGACATCACAAAGGAGAGAGAGGGGGAAAAGGAGAGACAAAAAAAAAAAAAGCCTTTTAGTTTTAAAGTGAAAGCATGTCTACCATGACCGGACTCTGGAAGGGCAATTGGACAAGACAGTTGATCCTCTCTCCTCCCTTCCACTGTCATGTAGACAACAATAATGATGTGCTCCCTATCCTTAAAAAAAGGAAAAGAGAGAAAAAAAAAAAAAAGTCTTTCAATTGGACAACAAAAAGCCAAATACAAAACAGGAAGCACAATGTTGGCGTAAAATGTAAATACTTGCCTTCCGAGTCACGTAACAGTTTGGGATGTAGGGGAAATTTAAAATGATTCTGCCATCTTTTATCTGGCTTGCAGAATACCTACAGTGCTTTGGGGCATCATTAAAGTTCACCTGATTGCCCTGGATGTCTGAAAATCCAATACATGAAACATGTGATGTTAACAAAAGCACAGTACAACTAGAAACCTAGACTGTTTGCATTGCCACAACCTGTATTGAATATTTATGATACATTTACCCTTCCCCCAAAACAACTTGTATGTGTCACCATACAAAAGCTGTGGCCCTGCTAGAGTTCCACTCATGCAGTGGTGATCGCAACCAAATGCATCCGAAACCTGAAGATATTACACCGTGCACACATACCCTTAATGACCATCTCAGAGATGGGACCAGGTGGAAGCTCCACTGTCATATGAAGAGTGAAGCAGGCGATTTTAGGCTTGGGGACAGGGAAGGTGGGGATGGGAGCATGGGTGGTGCTGGCTGGGGGAGCAGGGGTGGACACAGGGGGAGGTTGATGTGGACACTCCAATTCCAAGCTCCTGTATTGCCCCAGGGTTAGGTCCCAAAACCTCAAGGGTAAAGAACTCTTAGCGGGACTCTGAGGAGAGAGATCAGCAATATTTCCACATTAGTAAACAGTCTGTGCATAATCTTAAGAACGCTCATTTCAGCTTATCAAACCAAATTGGTCTCTGCTTAATACATAAGAAAAATCCAAAACCATTGTGAACAATCCAAAACCATCTTCATGTCACGCAGTTCTCTGGTGTGTACATAAGTTCTCTCTGTTCAACATTAAGGCAGGGTTGCCAGCTTTGTGGTTTTACTGTTAAATTGGGCTACAGGAGGAGCTTGAGCAGGGCTGAGGATGTATACATTTCCTGACAACCCTGCCTTAGTGTAACTCCATCCCTGCTCTCTGAAAGGTGTCCACTACAGCCCGCAGCTGCCTCTACCTCCCTCAGATTAGATTACTTTCGCTTCAGAAAGCAGGGAAGACTCAATGTAATTTGCCACTAAATAACTGACAAAAGATAGCTGGAACAGCCAAAGGAAAACTGGATAAGCTACTTTTGATTACCGTTTAATTAGCAGCAAAACCAAGTAAACTAAAGTGTTTCAAAAATATTTATTATTTAATTAAATAATTATTGGTCATCAGTAATATTAATTATATTTAGTAGAATGGACAAAAATGCAATTCCCTGTGAACCGAAACCATTCAGAGTAAACCAAGCATTCCTGAAGAGTCGAAAGCAGTGCAGTGAGGCACAGGAAAACAATGACTCTTCGCTCACCCGTTGCAAGGAGTGACATGCAGGTAGGGGGGAGTGGAAGGTCACCCCCGACTCCTTAGCCCTCCTCACCATGTACCTACACACCACTGACACATTGGAGAGAAACTGCCACGTCGTCTCCTCACCTGACATTTAAAATAGGAGCCGGAACACAATTAGTGATGAAGGAGAAACTGATACCGTCTAGAAGGAGAAAAGATAATCCAGCTCCATTGATATTGAAGTTTTGACTGTTGGTTAAGATGTAGTGCAAAATAGTTGAATAAACATACTCCTATAACAACAGCATAGGTGCACAGCAAACTTTTCTCCTTACAAATCAACAATTAAAAACTTATTTCTCTACAATTCCATTTTCGCCTCCAGCATTCTAGAGTTATGATGCAAATCTATTAAAAATCATGAGTCAATGGGTCGACAGGACCACTGAAAGCAACAAAAACAAAATAAATCCATGTGGCTCTGAAGAGAGCTTGCAAACAGATGTTTTCCTGTATATTTGCTTTGCCCATTAACTACATCTGGCTCACTTCGAAAAAATCCCCATCTCGCACCAATGTAAATAAACTCTTTGTTCAAACAAAAAACACTCCCACTGACCTCTGAGCTGGATGGAGTCAGGATGAGCATGGGGCAGGAAGGCCACCATACTTGCCTCAAAACACTGCAGGGAGGGGGGCTGTTTAGGGGGTAGTTTGGGTGGAGGCATCAAAGGACTGGGGGTGGAGGTGTGAGGGGTGGTAGTAGTGGCTGGTCTAGGAGGTGGGTGCGCAGGCGGATAGAAAGGGGAATAGTTCGGCTGGTAGGGATGCTGGTAATAGGGGCTAGGATAATAGCTGCAGATGGTGTGAGCGTAAGGATGGCAAATGGCCAGTAGTTGGGCAGGGGGCACAGAGGGGTCCAGCAGGCCTGGTGGTGGGAAGAAAACAGGTCCATGCTGATAGTAGGAGCCAGAGGAGTAGTGATGGGGCACAACAGGTTGATTGGGAATCATTGTCCTTGTGGTGGTGGGAGGTTGAGTTTGGTAAAAGGGCGGCACGTCTGAGGAAGATCCCTGGTGGTAGACGGACCCATACTCATAATAAGGGTTATTTAAGGTCTTTTGGGCATCTGGCGCTGAGCTGTGTGAGCCATAGTGAAAAAGATGAGGATAATGATGGTAGTAAGGAGCACTGGGTAGTTTATATGGAGTAAATGAAGGAGGTTTTTCTGTGGTGGGAGTTGTCGCTGGCTTGACATGGGGGTAGTAGAACTCGGGGTAATGAAGATCAAGTTGATACTGACCAGGGCCAACAGGTAATTTTGGTTTGTGTTGCTCAATCATTGGGTTTGGAGTTGGGGCAGGTGTGGGTTTCGCTGCAGATTGTTGAGGAGGAGATGGATAATTTGAGGGTTCTCCAGGAAAGTAAGTCAGTTGGTCAGGCCCCATGGGGTAAAGAAGCTGCTGGGATTGCGATCCTGGCAAACCGGCTAGAGTAGGACGTGGGGGATGGGCGGGGTGTGGACCAGGAAGGTAGGCCTGAGGGTACAGAAGTCCCGGGTAAAGGTAGTGGAGGAAGTCTGGAAGCTGAACAAGCTGCTGCTGAGTTGGGGGCTGCAGAGGGGGTGAACGGTGGGTTCTTGTCCTTGTGGAGAGAACAGGATCTGGAGAGTAGGAGTATTGAGATTCACCAGGATAGTGTGGAAAGTATGGAGAGGAGGGCAAGTGTGAGACATGAGAGTAGTCTGGACAGGAGAGAGTGGATTCCCATTGATTGAAGAGGAAGTGCAGATGTACTCCATCCTAAAGAAAACATTTGAAAAATGTATCAAACCAATGCAGTAACGTGCTAGGCTTATCCATGTTCAATGCAAAAACTTACTTCAACTGTAAGACAAGGTGCAGGGAAAGGGATAAAAGGGATAAAGAAGATTAGTTTTCCGGGTTGGGAATCTAGATGGTAGGCGCACTCCACAGATACAAAGGGAGACCGGCCACTGTTCACTGTAAAGAGATTAAAACCAAAACATTATACAAATGTATAAACGGCCAGAAATATTAAGACAGTAATTTCAAATCATATATGACAATAAGATGGATAAATACAGGAGAAATTGTGCATTCACCGTCCAGAATATAAGATCCATTTGCTTTGTATTAAGCTTGGACATACTGTATCTACTGTCGCTGGTCAAGATCACTCTCCACTATTGACACTAGCTGGTAGTCTATAGGCGCGAATAAGAATTTATTTTATCACAAGCTACCATAATGTTGCAACATATGATCCTCCATTACTAACCACGCACATATTGTTGGTTTGGAGAGGATTTGAGGGGGAGAGCAGGCTGTAAAATTGGCTGGAGGCAGCCTTTAAGTATTGGCCAATACGAAGGATGGATCAGATACAGTACTTTGACTGAACAGTATACCATTAGACCGCTAGTTTGGGGTCTTTAGAACATAACTCCCTACATGTACGGGTTGATTTTGTGCTTTTTTTTTTAATATTTTGTATCAGGAATATTATCTTGAACTGTGCATCACTAGTGTCCTACATACCAATGGCACCCAGTGTTTGTAAATCCTCCTCCTTGGCATATACATGGACTTCCATTCCATAGGGGGAGCACAGAATCTGTGGGTCTGAGAGAGTGGGGTGGGAGGGTGAAGGTGGAAGAGTGGGCTTCTGCATGGGGCAGGAGAGGTTCAGTGGCCTGTCCCACCACCACAGGGGGACGACATAACTGTCGTTCTGGTAGAGGAAGGGAGGAGAAAACGGGACAACGCGGCAAACAAGTTAACCATCATTGTAGAGACAACAGGAGATTTTCCAGTCATGAATAGCTCTTGGACATGGCCACCGGCCAGTGGGTGCGTCACGCAGATGTTTCAGCTACCTCCTGTGTGAAACATCCATCAGAAGCTGCCATTATTACAAGGTCATTCCGTGACGTGCTCACGGTGTAACTGCACATCGGAGGCAACTGGAACACCGGGATGGGGGAAGCGCCCTCTGCAAAGGCAAAAATGTCATTATTGAAAGTCAGCCGATCTGTTAACAGCTATACATTCTAATAAACTGTTTTTCATATGCCACAAAACATATCTGGGGAGAAATGCTACCGGCCACAAGTTTCATCAAAAAAATAAATTATCCAGTGAGAAAAGCCAAGAAAACCCACATTTGGGCGGATACATGGCTACTAGAGATCTGCAATCAACTATAGATTGATAACCAGTTCTAAAATAAACCCCTCAATGTGGGGTTGTGTTCCAGCTGAAGTGGCAATAGCAGGTTGCATTGAGATTGCTAAGTGGTTTTGACTTGACTATAAAAACTGTGTAGGCTCAGTGCAGAGATCTCACCTCCATCCACAAACAACCGTGAGTGTCCTTGTCCCGAGACCGTGAAAGTCATGATGTGGCCGTCACACTGCAGGAAGGGCCTGAGGGCCTGCCATTCGGTATCAAATGGTGGGCCCGATACTATCCCTTGAACACCATGAAAACCTAACCGTTACAAAATAATAATAATAATGATAAAAGAAAAGAAAAAAACATTAGAATTTATTGTGAGAGGTCTTTCGTGTGGATGACATGAAGGTTAATAAAGTGGAGAACGTACCAGAGAAGTCCGCACCAGAGAAGTCCGCTTGGTATCCCGCCTCAGACTCCGAGGCCCGAGGCCGGCGTTGGAGGACGACATGGCCCACGCTCCAGGGGAATTTCGGGATCTTTTGTGGAACGATCTCGTCAATTCCTTCAGATGTGGGTATACCGCCGTGGGTGGGCGACCTTGCAGCAGAGACGGTGGGTATGGGCCGGTGCTGTGGGCGCCCTGGGCGGCCGAACCCAGGCAGGGGAGCTCTCCGGAGCGCCACTCGGTCCCCAACCCGCTTTGGGTTGTTTTCCGACCCGTGTGTACGTGAAATTTCCCCCGGGTCGGCAGGGAAGACGTAGAAGTCTTTCGACTCAGCCACACTCATCGAAGAACACAGTTGAAAGTTATAAAAGGCCACAGTTGCAAAACATGCGAATATGGATGTTTTCCTCTTCGGCTTGAAAGACATCGCGAGCAGACGCTTTCGCTCACGTGACAAAACAGAGCGCGAGCCGCAATTAAGTGGCACCGTCTAACAGCTTCGATGCTGCGTTCATCGAGATTGAAACTCGGAGGAATCTGCAACCCCCCCCCCCCTACCCCCTACCCCCTACCCGCAGCCGCGCCAAGGAGCGGCCATTTTCGGGGCAGATGTGAATTGTAGTTTGAGCTTCCGTACAGTTACTTGTAGACGTTACGAGGCTGGCTGAACTCACGAATATTTTGGTGTGGGCGTTCACGTTCCCACACAGAGGCAATAGAAGACATTTAGCCTGAAAGCGGGAATGGTGACTCAGAAGTACCGATTTCCGAAGTCCAGGCAATGCAGCATGAGTTCATTGTCGCCAATCTTCGGTGGAAATATGACCTCACTGGGAAACAAGTGCCCAGATACTATTAAACACCTTACGACTTTCATTCGATTATTAGAAAAAGGACATCATCACAACAGCCACACAGTTTTTAGAATTGAAATCAGACTAAAACGATTTGCATTACTAGCCCTGTAATTGTACAATACAATCTCTGGGTATATTGTATTCATAAAATGGAGAAAGGAGTGGAATATAACATGTTGGCCTTGAAAGGGGAGAACTGCTTTGTTTCACATCAGTCGAACAGATTGACAACGGCAGATCAACAGAATGGCATTAAAAACATATGTTTCTAAATGATGTATTTTTATTTTTTTGGCATATGTGTTTATATTAATGCCGAACAATACTTAAACTATTTATCATTAATAACATTTAGGCTTTAGTTGAGTCAGTCTATTTTTATCATTCTATCGGTTTATTTTAAGTCTAGGGCTATTTTCTAGGTTTTTTTCTTGTCATAATTTCAAGTCTTCCGAGTTAGTAGTTATTGCATTAGGACCTATATACTCAAGACCGCATATCTTCCCCCATAATGGACTGAGCGGTGGAAACGTACTTGCCACACTAGATGGATATTCAAGGGTCATTTGACGGATTAAACGTGCCGGGACATACGGAGCGTATCGGTCGGTTCAGAGGGAGGGAGTCCTGCTTGTCAACACGCATGGTATGGGTTTCATTGTGAGATGAATGAAGGCAGTGACGCTATCTGTCCTTGGCCCATCACTGGGAGAAGAAGGCCTCCATTGTGGTGTGCCATCAATCCCAACGTCTGAGTGGTCACTGAGAAGCCACAGTCGGGGGGCAACTGGCACAGCGAAGTCGCTGTCATTGTCCACCAGTAAAAAGAAAATGTCAAGAAAAACCTATGTTCCTCCGACAACATGGCTGAGCTCCAACCTGGGGGTATACTTCCAATAGCAATCCTTGTTGCACTGTTTTTATATTTTATCCTGAGAATTATTATTATTATTATTATTATTATTGTTGTTGTTGTTGTTGTTGTTGTTGTTGTTGTTGTTGTTATTATTGTTATTATTATTTGATTGTATCGGACAGTTGGTTAGAGATAAATTGCTTTGGACGCATATTATTTCCACAGGGTTGTGTTCTACAGTCAGTCAGTAGAGTGAGTTAGGCAGTAAAGTTGAAAAACATACGTGATAATTCATTACTATTCCATTTAATTTGGATAGTTTTGGGTCTTGCGTCTTCTTTCTCAGCCGATCAGTTCAGCGGATACCTCGTCGGTCTCGACGTCGCTATTAGATATGAACAAAGCAGAAATCACTTTCCCCTCATATTAAACTCCCTTTTGCCCTTCCACCGAGTGGCAGCTCGGAACATCTTGTGCTGTTCCACTCGAGAGGAAAAAGCTTAGCTGCCTCACTCAGAGGTACTTTAAAGTGTGACGGCCACACGGAGGTGGTGAAGCCCTTCAGAACAAACCCTCCAACAAGGAGGTGGAAGAAGAGGGAACGAAGCGTCGCCAACACTCAGCTCTTATCCTGAGGACAAGGTCAAAGTGTGTCCTCCCTGCAACACAGCTAGGCCTATTGAACGAGCGCCAACAGGAAAGCAGCAATAACACCAATAAGTAACAATACAAAGTTATTACTACAGCGGTGTCTGCGCATTAATTATGTTATTCAGACAACTTCACTTGGTCAGTGATAGTGATTTTCTCTCACTGGTTAAAAACAAGTTTTTGGTTTGTTGGTTTGTTTGTTTATCTAGTGAAAATCTTGTGGAATAGAGTATATTCACAAGTGCAACGGTAAGATAACATAACATAAAACTATTAATCCTGTGGGGATGGGGTGATAAAAAAAAAAAAAAACACAACAAAAAAAGGAATTACTACAATGGTTTCTGGTAATTGGTAGTGTTATTCATATGTGGAAAAGTAACTTTGATTGGTAGATTTACAAAAAATATATATAATTGTTTTTTTTTGTAACGTAAGCAAAAACAATGGAGTTAATGCCACTGGTGGTGCGTGGGTCCACGGACTTGCAGAGCAGTGCGGCCCCAGGGAACCCTGTGGGCGTCGTGCGAGCTCCTAACTTCTTTTCTTTTCCCTTTTTTTGTTGTGAGAGAAAAAAAAAAAAAAGTTGAGGATATGGGTGGGGTTTTTCAGGGGAAAGGGAGGGAAAACAGGGTGGTGGTGGTGGCGGCGGTGCTGGTGTGTATGCCGTGGAGCTGCGGAGCTGGGTGGGTCCACTACACTAGCGTTTCGGATTCCAAACAACCCTGGTGCGTCAAAGCGAACTTCAGGTAAGCGCTATGCCCAACTGGCTGCGGTCGGAACGCGCGGTTGTGCCGGAGACGTCGGCGACGGTGTCGCGGTGCGATGCGTTGTATGGGGGAGGGGGTTGACTTTAGGAAAGAGTTGAGAGAGGTGCCTGACTTTTAAAGTGCCCTTATGAATAGAGGCGGTGCTTGAAAGGCGTTCACGGTTTTTCGTTTCTTTTTTTAACGAGCTAAACGCGCGTTTTAGAAGGATACACCTCGTTTACATCGGTATATATTTATGTATCACATACAAGCAACGAGTACAATTATTTTCCGTCGTCGTATTCTCGCGCTCTTTCCGTACACACAGGGCCGCGTGCCCCGAGTAACGGAGGTCTGTCCCGGGCGCGCATGCTCCAACCGGAGCGAAGATTCGGAACAAATGCAATACTTAGTTAAACATTTAAAAAAATATATATATATATTATTATTTTTTTTTTGTATGAAGTGTAAATCATGATCATTTTGTACAACGTGTACACCCTTTTAAACGACATTTAAAAAAAAAAAAAAAAAAAAGATTTCAGAGGTTCACAACATGGGGTCTGGGGACCGCCCGGGGGTCCTTTGAAAGTTTCCAGGCGGTCCCCAGAAAAAATTCACATTTGCCAAACTACGCCGTCATTTCGTTGAACACCGCCACCATTAGAGAATGCAGAAGAATGACATGTCATGATAATAGTTTCACTGTTATCCCCCTAACTACATATTATAGCCGGGTATTCAAAGGCGCAGTGGAATTGAGTGTTTTGATAATAGTTTCACTGTCGTCTCTCTAACAACATAGGATAGACGGGTATTTAAAAGTGCAGTGTGTAGAATTTAGGGGGATCTAGCGGTGAGGTTGCAGATCGCAAGCAACTGAATACCCCTCCCCATGGCGGCGCAACATGGCGGCCTCCGTGGAAGAGACGGTGGCCACGAAAACCACGAAAGGCCCTCTCTAGAGCCGGCGTTTGGTTTGACCGTTCTGGGCTACCGTAGGAACACGACGGTGCAACATGGCGGCCTCCGTGGAGGCGTACCCGCTCCTATGTAGATATAAACGACTCATTCTAAAGTAACGAAAACACGATTCTTATTTTCACGGGATTATACACTAATTAAAATATTCTTGTGAATATTATATATCATTTCTGCCGAGTCTGTTCTGTAAACTCTACACACTGCACCTTTAAGTTTTGACTAATCATAACAAAAACAAATCTTCAAATTGGGTCTGTGGCCTATTGTGTATCAAATTGAAGGTAATTGATATGGAAATGTTAGGAAACTCTGCCCTCTATAATGTATCTTCCAAAAAGTTGGTCTCCAAAGAGAGCTTTACAGGCTATAAGTAAGTAAAACCCTTCATTAATCCGTCCTTGGAGCGTTCAGGTAAAGCGCTCAATGGGTGTAATGTGGGGGCTGTTTGACGGCAGATGGCTCGTGCAATTATTCCAAAAATGGTCTGCGGCGAGTTGGGACTTGCCACAATTGCTCTTTTCAGTTTCCCCCTCTGTGTGCGACCGCTGTTATCGGTGACGCCGTCACACCGTTTGAGTTACCGACTGTGCTGCAGCGCATAGCATTTCACTCAGCCGAAACGTAGTAAATAGACAGCTCACCCCCATCAACTTTCCTTCACTCTCTGTCTTCAGTGAGCCACAATGTTGATCCTGGCTGGAATCGTTCTCCTGCATATCACAACCATCATCCTGCTTCTGGTGGCCACCATTGATAATGTATGACAATTCTTTATTCGTCATTTTTTTCCAATGCTTTCCAACGTGTGTGTTAGCCATTCCTATATAAGACCATCTAAAAACAACCATAGATCATTGGAGCTATAATTGTCGTCAATAATTGTCTTTTTCTAATATGCCAATATATATTATTTAACGTCTAAACATACATTACCTTTAAGGATTGCTTGAGCAGAGTTTGGTAGCTACTAGGTACATTTCTGAAAATGTTTTAGTATAATAATAATAATTCACTATAACATCCTCAGGCGTGGTGGATGACAGACACAGTATCCACAGACCTGTGGGGCAGATGGGAGCTGAAAGGCGCAGGTTCAACCTGGCATTACACCAACCTGGCCCAATACCCTGAAGGTAACTGATATCTGTATACTATGGCACGGGTTTGAAATAGGGTTCATGGGCCTATGTGTTTTTAAGGTTTATATCCTTGATCAGGATCTATTTATGAGTGCAGACTCCCCAGAGAGGTTTGTAACACTCAATCTCTCCCTTTTTGGTATTTTCTTTATGTACAACTTAAAAGGCTACTTAAGATGTAGGCCATCCATCCATGGTGACCAGATTACCAAACATAGCCACTTACAGTTTCAATATGATTATTACATTCCATCTCATCCCGCTTATTTCTTTTCACCATTTCCCTTCAAATGGGCCATTCTCTTTCTCGCCCCCTACAGACTATCTCCAGGCGGTGCAGGCCACCTCAGTACTGGCCTGTATCTTTGCCATCCTGGCCTTGTTTGTGTTTGTGGCTCAGCTGTTCACCCTTGGGAAGGGACAGAGGTTCACTTTCTCCGGCGTGCTACAGATGATCGCCAGTAAGTAACATGTTGTAATGTCTCATTGTTTTTACAATTCGTCTTTGCAGTCTTTGTTCATTTTCTCTCTTCCCGAACGTAACAATCCTATGATAATGGCTGTAGACTTGACCGGTAAAAGACGGTCACCTAAATTGTGGCCCCACTGTTTGGCCCCAAAAGTAATTTTTAGTGTGCCTAGACATGATCACAACAAGTAATAAAAAGTTGAAGTATCCCCAGGTTGCCCTCCCGGTGGTGACACTTTGTTTAGTGTCACTGTCGTTTACATATTCAAATGCTGGCTTGTTGAAACAGTGTAATGGGCTGAGACAGGTTCTGACCACAGGCGTATAAGGTGACACAATATTGTAATTCTACAGCAGGGGTTATATTGAAATGACATGGCGTGGCAAGTCTTCAGACTTATTATTCCAACCCATCATCTGAGTTCCATGATAAGATCCGGCCTCTCTGGTTGAAGCACATCTTATCAGTCTAAACTGCTGTAGTGATTAGAATAAAACCGTGGTACTCTTGACCCTCTATGGTACACGTCGCCCAATCTAGTTCGAGAGTTATAGAAATTCCTGACATATGCGACTTGACTTTGGCCCCACGTGGTTGTTTCCTTTTCTTTGTCCAGGCCTGTGTATAATGATCGCAGCTTCAATTTACACATCGGAGTTCCACACAAAGGAGAGTGACGGAGGGTACGGACACTCCTTTGTCCTGGCCTGGATCTCCTTCGTCCTCACCTTCATCCTGGCGGTCACCTACCTCGTCCTCCGGAAAAAGAGCGATTAAGGTGATGGACGTATGAAGTCACGATTTGTAGGTCAATTAGTGCTCTTAAATGGCAACATTGCGGTAGATTTTCTTTTTGTGAGTTGAACAATTATATATAAAAAGTGCCATACAAAAGCTCTTTACCAACATTACTAGCTTTAAAAGTCTTGGAAGATGATTTACGGAAAAATAAGGAATTGAAAAAGGGATTGAAATTTGTTTCGTAGTTATATCTTGAAGAGTATGTAGAAAAGTGAAGACGAATAAAACCCAAGATGAAGGGAAGCCTTAGAGCATCATGAAAAGGTGAAATGGATTGGAATTAAATGGGTATTTTTTTGGACAGAGGACTTTGAGATTGGGAGGGGGCTGTGTTTTGGGAGGGATGCAAAATGGTGGTTGGTATAGAATATAGGTGGGTGGGGTGGGGGCAATTTGTCAAAATCATGATGACTGACATGATTATACAACTAGTAATAAGTCTTTTGCATCGCCACTGTGCTCAACAGAGATTTAGGAAAAACTGAGCCCATAGCCATCACTAAATTCTGTAGTGTAAAGTGGGTTGATGCTAGAAAGTTGTGCATGTCGTAAGTAAACAGTATCTGGACCGTGTACTATCAACTGGTGTGACTGGCATCGTTCTAATGGAAGAGTTAACAGGCTGATACTGTATTTAACAAGGTACAGCATGTTGATAACATTACTACATTCCTGTTACAGCACTTGAATCAGCAAAGAAAAGCCTTCAATGCCAGCAAGTTTAACCCATTGTATCATTATTTTACAACCAAAGTATATTTTAACCATTTGTTTTATTAGCTATGTACATTGTAACCATTTTTCATATTTCTATTAACATTTTCTATACTGAGTGACTTTTAACCATGTTTGATTCTGTGTTTTTTTTAGTTGGCTGCTATTATATTGAAGTAAATGTAATTTGTACAAGTGAACATGAAATGAACCAATGGTATATCACCATATATATTACAATACAGAACTGTTTGTAATTACATTACAATTGAAGCCATATCATTCATTATTAAAAGGAAAAAAATATATATAACATGAACGAAAAAGTGTCAAGTTTTTACTTTGACTATTAATGTTTTAAATAAATAAAGACTAATTCAGTATCTATCTAAATTCAGTGGCAGAACAGGTATAATAAACTAAAAACAGAGATTATTGTTCAGTCAAATAGTTCACCCTTGACAAGTGTAAACAAAATGACTTGAAGGAGAATCTTTGGTCTCGAGTCGACTTCAAACCGGTTTTGAACACCAGTGTACTGTGGGAAGGCTCCAGGGCAGACAGCACAATAAGAATAAAGAATCGTATTGTGCACACTTTAGACACCACAGTGTGACTCCAGATGCAGTTCTTCTTCAGGCGCTGAAACAGACTTAACCAGAGACAGGAATGTTCCATTATGCAGTGTTTCCAGAGGGAGACACTTTGTCCTAAATCCCTTGGCCAGAGGGGGTGATTCGCTCTTGCACCACCAGGTGGAGGAGATGGTTCTGCTCGGCAGAGAGCAAGGGCCTAGGGCGGGAAAAACAAACGCACAAATAAAAAAAAAAAATAAAAAAAGGAGGAAGAAGATGATCACAATCAGAAGTAGTTAAAACGCTGCTTGAATCCTTCTGAAATGCCAGAGATGACATTTTTGGAATGCTCACCAGAGCTCAGTTTGAAGAGACTTCAGGGATTCTGTGTCTTTCTCCTGGCAGGCCATCTGCAAATCACATTTACCGTTACACAGCGCAAATAAAACCTCAACTACAAACACAGAGAACCTTGACGAGGATTCTCTAGTCTTGGAAACTTCCACTCTTTCAGAAGATGGGGGGGGGGGGATTTTGCTCCCAAGACGGGTCAAGCCTATTTATACAGATCAAGTGACTTCAAACATTGAGGAAATAAAAGCACTCAAAACTTGGATTACACTCAGTGGTTAAAGGGCTTTAAGCATTGATGTTTTAACGCTTGAGTTAAAAGGACAGGTTTGCCGTTTTTACAACCCACCGTAGAAACGTAAAATCTCCTTTTTGAAAACGAGACGCTCACGATATGTAATAGTCGTGTGGGGAGGGTGTGGTTTGAGCAACCACACCTGTCCTGGGTCTAGGTAATTGGGCCCCCAGGACCAGAGTGGCTGCATATCTGTTGCTCGTTGGTTGGTCTAACGAGCAACCGGTAAAACCCCCATCCTCACACTCACTCAGGAGAGGAGCCCCAGTCATGACACATGTCCATCTGCTCCTGGGCTTGTTCCATCCAGCCCACTCTCTACAATAAACTGTGTCTGAAACCCTGTTGTCTGTGTCTCTGTGCCGGAGGTCCCTGAAGACACCACTTGGGTGGCGTGGGGTAGGCCAGACTGCCACAGTGATTCTTAAGTTATACAGGAAAAAGGTTGCAACCTACGCATTTCATCAGTTTTTAGGGTTTAATTGACTTCCGCTTCTGAAAAATCTGCTCTTTTGGCTGCCTCTGGGCTAACTTAAGAGACTAGAAACAGGAAGTGGTGCTGCTTCATAATGGCAACCCACTATGCCAAACGATTCATTTTGGATGTACTGTGCAAAAAATAGTTTTAAATAGAATGTGATATTACTGTTCTTCAAAAACATTGAAAAACACATCATGACGCATGGATTATGTGCGTTTACCCATTTTGGAAAAGGATTTAGCATTATGTTTACGGTTTCAGACTTTGCCTTTGCCTCATTGGACTGCATTTAAGCGCAGTGAGAAGCTGCTGCAAAGTGGTAAGTTTCTTCATAGTAAAGTGTTCAGCGGGGTTATAAATGATGGGAACCAAGATTTCAATAAGGCCTGGCTTGGAAAACAGCGATCCTATCCTTTAAGTAAGGGGGGTAATAAAAGTGACATCACTGAATTAAAAAAAAAGTAAAGACTGTTCTCACTCACACACACACACACACATACACACACACACACTAAAGTCCATTGGCACAGTACTGTGTGCTCAGACTACTTTTCCTATGCGAGGAAGTTAGGAGCAGGAAATCCTGTTGGCTGCATTGAGGTGTTGGCCATTTCTCACCACGACTGACTGAAGCAGCAGGAAAACATTCTCCGGCAGGAAGGTCACTGGCAATGAGAAGAACAAGAAAGTTATTCAATAGACAGAGACAAACAGGTTCATTATGCAATTAGAGAAAGTACTGAGTTGGTGGTATTTACCACCTATTCAATTCATTTCCCGCCGGCAGATATTTTGACATGAATCGCCCGTATGCAAATAGGAAAAGTAGATAATTTAAGAAGTAGTTACCCTGGCTGTGAGGGTCAAAGGACTCCCATGCATACCTCTCCAGGGTCTGCGCATGCTCTGGCAACAGCTTCTGAGGTGGAGGCTGCAGGGGGAGCCAAGAGCATTATGTTTAGGGTCATTACATTATCGGGGTTACAAATTCCATTTTTGTCTGTGAACAGAGGCATGCCAACGATAATAAAACCTCTTTTTAAATGTATAAAGGTATATATTAAATGTATATATTTGAGCCTACCTCAAGCAGCATCAGCAGTAGTACTCTGGAGACTTCACACTTGGCCACAATGTCCAGAAATGCACCTAAAAAAGGTGTCGGAGCGGAGAAAGTATGATCATCATTAAGGCCTGACTTAACAGTTTCATTATCATCTCACCAAGCCAACGCTGGTTATGATTACACAGAAAGTTAATATATAAAGCCGCGGCAGCAGGCGGCAGCGCGGCTCCCTTCCCGGGGCTGCACCTGTTCCGAATTGGCCAAATTAGTGGCAGAGCGCCACTTATTGGTCCGATTCGGGGCAGCAAGGTGAAATAATTTATTTTATTGGTTTATTTATTTATTTATTTATTTTTCGCTTGCGTGTCCATCTTGCGGTGTGGGTCAGGGTACGGGGCTTGAGAGCAAACCAGGAGCCCAGCCGCAGCACCGGGTGCGCAAGAGTCTGACATTCGTCCTGTGCGCCGATTAAAACTTTTACCCTTATTGTTTAGGCCAGAGAGCCCTTAAGTTCAGGGTTCAAGAGTACAAATCGTATGAATAAACGCATGCCTAAACGACGGTGAAGCCATCTGCCTCCTCCATTCTGTCCTGGGAAGTGACCGACCGGTCACAATGATGTACTGTAGGAAGAAATGGCAAAATTTGAGATTCTGTTTGAAATCACTCAAGAGATTTTAGTTGTATTTAAGTTTTGAGAAATTGAATAGAGCTTCCAGCTGGAGGCAATTGCCACTGGAGATCATTTCAAGCATTCACATATAAGCCATTTCCTTTAATTCCATACAGAAACCATGGTGGTCACTTAAAGCTAGATAATGATGCTTCCAAAGTAAGTTTGAAAAGGCGCTGTCGATGAATTAACTGTTTATTCCTCAGAGACAACCACATTCAATTCTTATGGGATTTTCTGTTTTGAGTCTGGACCGATCGATAGGAAAAGCCTTGTATGTGGCTGGACGATGCTCTAGGTAGAGGAATAGGTGGCAGAGCATATTAGTAATCTGCAAACTTGACCACAGAGCAGACAGTATGAAACAGTTAGATTGGGAAGGTCGGATCTTTGTCCTCTTTCCATTGACTCAAGTCAATCAAACCCTCACCAACAGGAGTGTTGGTGCCAGGTAACTGCAGGCCCTTCTCCTGACACATCAGCTGCATCTCTGTAAGCACTGACAAAGCACCGTCATAGTCACCTGCCAAAAAAAAAAAAAAAAAAAAAAATGACATGAACTGTTACACCGCGTTCCAAATTATTATGCAAATGATGTTTTTCTCTTGATTTTCCTAGATAGTCGATGCAAATGACAGTCAGTATAATTTACGTCATCAACCGTTAGAGTATAATTTGAATGTTATTGAATGTTATTGAACAAACCTCCCAATGATAACAGTATTTTTAAAAAAAATACAAAACTCAAAATGCACTGTTCCAAATTATTATGCACAACAGAGTTTCAAAACATTTTACAGGTTGTAAAGAACTTAAAATGGTCATTTGTTGAAATTGCAGCATTAGGAGGTCATATTTACTGAAATCAAAAGCTATTTCAATCAAAAACATCTCAACAGGCCAAGTTACATGTTAACATAGGACCCTTCTTTGAAATCACCGTCACAATTCTTGCATCCATTGAACTTGTGAGTTTTTGGAGAGTTTCTGCTTGAATTTCTTTGCAGGATGTCAGAACAGCCTCCCAGAGCTGCTGTTTTGATGCAAACTGCCTCCCATCCTCATAGATCTTTTGCTTGAGGATGCTCCAAAGGTTCTCAATAGGGTTGAGCTCAGGGGAGGATGGGGGCCACACCATGAGTTCCTCTCCTTTTATGCCCATAGCAGCCAATGACACAGAGGTATTCTTTGCAGCATGAGATGGTGCATTGTCATGCATGAAGATGATTTTGCTACGGAAGGCACGGTTCTTCTTTTTGTACCATGGAAGAAAGTGGTCAGTCAGGAACTCTATATACTTTGCCGAGGCCAATTTCACACCTTCAGGGACCCTAAATGGTTAGGGGTGGCCGAATAGTAGGTTTATGCACAACTGCAAGCCTCTGGAGGATCCTACACCTTGAGGTTCGCGAGACTCCAGAAGCACCAGCAGCTTCAAATACCTGTTTGCTGCTTTGTAAAGGCATTTTAGCAGCTGCTCTCTTAATCCCATGAATGTCTGGCAGAAACTTTCCTCATTATGCCTTTATCTGCACCAACCCGTCTGTGCTCTGAATCAGCCACAAATCTCTTCACATTACAATGATCACGCTTAAGTTTTGTGAAATATCTAATGTTTTCATACCTTGTCCAAGGCATTGCACTATTTGACGCTTTTCGGCAGCAGCGAGATCCTTTTTCTTTCCCGTATTGCTTGAAACCTGTGGCCTGCTTAATAATGTGGAACGTCCTTCTTAAGTAGTTTTCCTTTAATTGGGCTCACGTGGCAAACTAATTATCACAGGTGTCTGAGATTGATTTCAGTGATCCAAAGAGCCCTGAGACACAATACCATCCATGAGTTTAATTGAAAAACAAAAAATGTAATTAATTTTTAATTTAAATTAAATCCAATTTGCATAATAATTTGGAAGGCGGTGTAAATGGGAAATAGCTGTGAACTACATTCTAGATTTCTGAATCAGCAACGCTGTTTTTGGAAAGGCTATTTACATACGTATGCACTATAGGGAATGTTACTCCGTTGGATTGGCCAAGCAATTGTCAATTGAAGATTTAAATCTGGGAAGGGGGGACAGGACGTAATGTAATGTGGCAAATGCGGTCTCCCTGTTACAGAAGTGCAGGATTTATTATTTACAAGGAACGGGACAATCCCTTAACTCGGTTGTGTTTCAAAATTTTGTTTCATACATGTAAGAAACAAACAAAAATAAATTGATCTAAAATAAAAAACACAGGCATGGGAGTTGGAAACCGGCACATGTGCGCAGTGCACCGCTGTCTGGAGAAGAAAATTCATTAATTAATTTAAACAAACTCTGCTCCATCTCTGAGTGAGGTTTACATTTTTATTTTCCATACAGGTAAGAAACTAAGGAAACAAAATAAATCTTAATCTCTCTCTATATTATATATTGCTGTTTTATAATCACAACATTTGCATATAGAGCGGGGAAATGCGTGGATCCCATCACAAGCGATTACTCCACAGCTCTGAGCGGAGAGGGCGAGAGCTTCCGCCTCCCTCTTCCCCCCCAGTTTCAGAATATGGTAAACTGCACTTACAGTGTTTCAATGCTCAGATTTTTCCAGGCAGATAATTTTTCAAATATAAACCGTCTGCCATCAATGTCAATCGTGATTGGTGGAGTCGATTGCCGATTTAATCATAAATCTGCCCAAGCCTACTCCAGACTGCACCCTACAAGTTATTTTAACGTTTGTCTGACAAGACAAACTTTGTGACTTTTGGTTTAAATAAATGCCCAGCTAAGGCTGTCTTTTGTTCCATCCGCTCTTGGGCCACCTCTACCTTGCAACCAACAGAGACTTGTGACAATGATATATTGTGTAATATAAAACATTTTCAGGCTTGTACTGCTTAACAATGTCCAGTTTTACTTTCCATGATCTGACCGTATTGTATTGTGTACAGTTAACTGTGAGGTTCATTGTATATTCGTCTTTTTCCTTAGATTTCATTTTTGTATTTATATTATATTATTTTTAAGTATTACTATCTATCTATCTATCTATCTGTCTACATTTACATTTACATTTAGTCATTTAGCAGACGCTTTTATCCAAAGCGACTTACAATTGTTCAAAGACCGACGGACGCAGCCATCAGGAGCAATTAGGGGTTAAGTGTCTTGCTCAAGGACACTACAGCATGCTAGCAGGAGGAGCCTGGGATCGAACCAGCAACCTTTGGATCACTAGACCACCAGCTCTACCTCCTGCGCTACCATCCCCTGTATATCTATGTGCTATACAGTCAGCATACACAAAACAGAAGGTTAGGACACACATATACAATATAGATACACATACTAAAACCAAATGAATCCATTGTACTCACGAGTGAGGATCTTGCAGGTAGCCATTTCTCCCATGGACAACAGAGCCTCAACAGGAGTCTGCGTCTGTAACTCTGCAGCCCTCTGGTAATGCACGATGGCCTCCCCTGGTCTATTCATCTCCTATGCGAGGGTAGAGACGACGGAATGAGGCAAGAGGGAGACAAGTAAAAAAGTGAAGCGAACATTCTAACTTTTTAACAAAATATATAAATGTATCTTTTGTCTTTGCTGAACATTTTGAATTCACCTTGAGCGCGTTGCCAAGTTCTAGAGACAAGCTGGCTGCCATCACTGGTTGGTTCATCTCAATGTACACCTGTAAGCCATTTGTAAAACAGGATTACCCCCCTTCTCTTCAGGAATGTAGGCGAAAGGGCAGAATTCTATTCTCCAGATGTTCAATTCAACCCTTACTTACAGTAGAGTTTAGACATACAAAACATTTTTACATTCTTGATGCCTGATTTTGATCAAGGCAAAGGTGTTTTTCCCACATATTTGTATACACACGTTTATGGGCTAAGCTCTTATCTTCCTCTTTAAGGAAACAGTATGTTTTGCGTTACCTTGATTGCAAAGCTGTAGCAGTTCAGTGCAGCCTGCAGGTGTTCATCAAAGCCGGGGGCTTGCAGTGCCCTGTTCTCCTTCTCCGACGAGAGGAAGAGGCGGGCAGCGTCGGTCAAGGCCAGAGCCTCTCCAGGTGCATTAAAAAGAGTCTGTTCGCAGCTGCGAACAGATATAATGGACACACACAAAATTGAAAAGTTTCAATTTAACTACGCTCCCAAATTATGCTACAGAAGAATATTAGAGAGGCAGAGTCTGTACTTTCAAGCGAATGCCAAAAACTTTTCTTCAATTTCTTCTTCAAACACAATCTTCAATTAGTTGGTACTTAATTTAATCCTTTTAATGCTTGTATTATTCTACTTTGTCTTGACGTTCTACTTACAGAAGGTTTGGAGATCCCATTTAATAATAGATTATCTGTGTACTTAAGGACGTATTTTAAAATTTTACAAGCACCACTACATTGGTAACTGTTGCTAAGTCCACCAGTGAGAATTAAGTGAATTCAAGAGCACTAATTCAAGAGAAATTATCCGCTGAGGAATGGTTGGAGTATCTGTAATCTGCTTGACGATTTAAGGACCTGTTTAAAATTTTTACAAGCACCACTAGGTTGGTGACTGTGGCATCAGCAGGGTGCCATGGATAAATCCACAAAATAAATAAATGGAGTATCCATTGAACTGAGAAAATCATTGGCAGAGAAATTATCAAGATCCCTCATGGTCTAAATGGATGATGCAAAATCTAAAGATGAGAATATTTAATATATTTATATTTATTTACCTTTTTTATTCAACAAATTTAGCTTGTTTGATTTTTCTTTTAATGCAATTTTGTATATTTGATTTAATTTGCTAATTCTTAGTCTATTTTTAATTCATTTAATTGTTTTACTATTTGATAGCCTTTTAATGTAAAGCACTTTGATTTTCAGCATTGTATGTCATGTATGAAAGGTGCTATACAAATAAAGGTTAGTATTATGATAACTAATAAATATTGCAGCTTGTTTAAGAAGCCATTTACAGTCACTGCTAACGGAACTTTGAGTTGCTGAATCAATAACTTTGGGTCCTTTGTTTGCAATGCATGATCATGAGTGTCAATTGTCCGTTTCAATAGAGAATTTGTGAAGTTCTAGATGATATGTTTTCTAAATGTTTCTACATGTTGTTATCCCATCGATAACAAAGAGCAGTTAAACTCACATTGGGTTGCATGGGATACAATATAAAATCTGCATCAACTAGGTGGGGCTGTCTTACCGTGCCATAGCCAGATTGCAGAAGGCAGCATACTGAAGGCAGTCCTGCTGCTTCAGCTCCTTGGCTAACTGACCTACAGGGCCAGGGAATCAACTAAATATCAGAAACTGGCAAGTAGCACAGTGTGGAGAGACCTTTTCCCTCATGCATGCCAAACAATACAATGGTGAATACAGCACGGTTCAAGTCACATGACCTCCTGGCAGTTGTGTGATGCTGGTTAAAGTAGAAATCCATAAGGTCGTCGATGTTGGGTGGATTACACCGAAAATCCCAAAATTCCATTCAAAACCATAACATTCCCCCCCGAGCACCCGGGTTTACCCTCATCTTGCTTTAAGGTTGTCAAATTCTTTCCTCAAGTTTGCCCTCTTGTTCTGATTGATTTTTTTTTTTTTCTAGGGCTGGCTGAACTTAACAGTCAGTTTAAGCCATTAGTCGACTAATCGTCACATGTTTATGATATTAATTTTATTATTTAAATATGTTTTTGGAGCATCAGAAATAGTTTGAGTTCCAGGGCTAAGAAATAATGCTATAACAATGCAATTTACAAACAGCAAGGAGACTGAACACTTTGTTGGTGTATCATTAACACCAACACAATAACTTATAACCAGCCTTTAAAATATAATAATTTACAAGCGCAGCACACACACATGAAGTAAGCCAACTGTTAATTACTGGCAAACCATCAAAAGCTGTAATTGTTCTTCTGAATGTGTAGGAAAAACCAGCAAGGAGACGGAACATTGATTTTTGTTAAAATTTGTTTCAAATTATTTTTTGGTTCTTTTCTGCATATGTTCATCCATATTGAGTTTTCTGTCCACAACTAGTTGCACTGGATTATCAAATTCACATCTTGTGCATGCTTCAACCAGTGCGTTCTTGAAAGGCAGACCAACGATCAAAACAGCATATAGAAGATCACATGCCTAACGCAAATACATTGAATGGCAGTTTCTTATAAAGCGCATAAATAAAGTACCTCAACAAAGCTAAATATGGTAGAAAAATAGATTTTTTAAAACAAAAGTCTTACGGATTACCACTTTAACGTTCTGTTAGGGTCTAACAGAGGGATCTTTACTTACCAAATTGCTCGCTTGCTTCAGCCACATTGGGCTTTCGGAGGAAACGTCTGCGAAAAGAAATGTGTCCTAATTTGACTGGGTTTATAGTTAACTGACTGACACACGCAAAACATCGTATGCGGTATTGAGGGAATAAAAAAATCCTAAACTACACATTCTTCTGACAGGTAACCCTGGTGCTAGCTGGATAGCTAGCTTCAATAAACACGGCTGTTAGCTGGTGAATTCTCAAACCCTTAACGTTATCTCTCTCCAAGACAGAGCTACACCATTAAAGAAACACGTAGAAATGGCTTACTTACTTTTTCAGTTTATTTGAAACGGCGCGGTATCTCATCAGAAAGTCGCCTTCCGCAGCCATGATCAGAGTGTCAACACCAACCCGGAAGTACAGACGTAAGGAGGCGGTCCCTATTGGCTCGTACGTACCAGGTGATTGGTTGATGGCGTTGCACCAATTAGACTGGGCTATACATATAACAATATTTTGCTTTTATGAATATTTTGTACGTGAAATAATGAGATTGAGACATTCTATAAATGATGATGATGATGATGATGATGATTGTGATGATGATTATTATTATTATTATTATTATTATTATTATTATTGGTGATGGAAAGCTTAACAGATGAAATCAGGCAGGAGTCTCCGTGGACTATGATGTTCGCGGATGACATTGTGATCCGTAGCGAGAGTAGGGAGCAGGTGGAGGAGAGCCTGGAGAAGTGGAGGTGTGCATTACAGAGAAGAGGAATGAAAGTCAGCAGGAGTAAGACAGAATACATGTGCCTGAATGGGAGGGGGGGCGGCGAAAAGCTGAGAATGCAGGGAGTGGAGGTGGAGAAGGCGGATGAGTTCAAGTGCTTGGGTTTCAACCATCCAAAGCAGCGGAGAGTGCGGGAGAGAGGTGAAGAAGAGAGTACAGGCAGGGTGGAGCAGGTGGAGAACAGAGTCCGGAGTGATCTGTGGCAGAAGGGTTCCAGCAGGAGCGAAGGGGAAGGTCTACAGGACGGTAGTGAGACCAGCCATGTTGTACGGTTTAGAGGCGGAGGCACTGACCAAAAGGCAGGTGGCTGAACTGGAGGTGGCAGAGTTGAGGATGTAGAGATTTTCATTGGGAGTGAAAAGGATGGACAGGATGAAGAAGGAGTACATTAGAGGGACAGCTCAGGTTGGACAGTTTGGTGGAAAAGTGAGAGAGGCCAGTGGCGACCCCTAATGGGAGCAGCCGAAAGAAGAAGAAGATTATTATTATTATTATTATTATTAACTGGATATAATAAAAATAAGAGATGAGAATCTGAAAATCTGAATCTGTTTATTTGATTTAAGATTGGCCAACATTTTCATGGTAATAATTGGTGCATTGTTGTACAGAAACGAGAAGCATAAAAAAGGCGTAAGAGCCTCAAAAACTAAATGTACAAAAATACACAAAATTTTCATTAAAATTATTCGAAATTCTCATAGAAAGACTCAAAGACTCCCTTGTCTTGGTTGTACAGCGTCTGCTCCGTCTGTGGAAGGTGAGAGAAGATGATCAGCCATTGGATTTTAATGCAAATCTCAACGATTCTAATCTGTTTCAGTGCAGTGGAATTGACACTCACTGTTCCTTTGTGTGCCTTTGACTTGGGCTCTACTCGGCTCTCAGTCTCCTGCCTGGCGGTGGCCGAGGGATGAAGCACGTCATAGATGGACCTGGGACGAGGCTGCAGGCTCTGGAGAGAGACGAGCACACCGCCACGTCACAACAACACATCGGGCAGCGCGGCTGCGTTAAATCATTTGTGCTGCGAGACGTACGTACAGCATAGAAGGCGTTGGAAGCAGCTGCTGAGTTCTTGCTGTCGTCTTCCTCTTCCTCACGACTTTCTTCCCTTTTTTGCTCCGCTTTCTTGTCGAGTCTGGCTTCCGAGGGCACGTTCCCCTGGAGAGGACAATATGTTTGCCGTTAGATAAGATTCCTCCCCCTTATACACACTTACTACACACTCCAAACCGTTGAGATCCCAGGTCTTACTCTGTGTCCTCTGAATAAGTACACCAATCCGGCCACGGTGGAAAAGAGCAGCACGCAAGTAAGGACACCCAGAATGACGAGTTCGCTGTTTACTGGCTGCACGAAGCCCTCATCTGGAAAACAAACATGCATTCATGCCATGGATGACCTTTTTATTAAAATCACCATTTAGCATCGTGAATATATCTGATATTTTGGGTAAAGTTGTATGTAATTTCATCATTTTTTTCATCCCCTTTTATTACCTAAAACCTGCATCTGGCTATAGCTTCCATCTGTTTCCGTCCAAATGTTTTGTCAAGACACCATCAAGAATACGGTTCAACCTGATATTTATTCATTTAACAATTTAGTTTATCAGTCTCACTCACCTCTCACCAGAAGAACCCAATACGCCCTGGAATTTTGGAACTCACAGTGGGATTCCCCTGAATTTATGCGCTGTAGGTTTTCTTGTATAAAACTGTGTTTGACGTGCCTCACTATGCCACCGTCTGCGTTGACCACGGTCTGGTACAGCACTTGTTTCTGTGGCGAGAAACATGTCAAAAGGTTGATGCTATCGTTGATGAGTTGGTTCACCTGGAGTTCAATGGAGAGGTTGTGGCCTGCGAGGGCCACGTACACCCTGTCTGTCACCATGACACCTGCGACACAAGAGAGACAGTCTCAGAGCCCAGTCTGTGACAGTAAAGTCCACTTCACACTGAATCCGAAAATGCATCTTCCCCCCGAGCAGCTCTCGGATACTGTATCTGGGTTTCGCATCACAAAATATGTCAGGGAAAATGGGAAAGCTTGTTTTCTCCAGTACAACAGCGAGTAGTTTGCTCAGCTGGACATTATGCCATTTTTCACAAATGAGTTTAAAACCCCCTTTGTAGAGTTTGTAAAGTGCGAAGAAAATAAAAATAAACACGATGCACTCATATAAAAATATATTTATTGAAAGTGAATATGGTGACATCCAACATTAACATTTATAACATTTATAACATCATTATTTTATATACAGGTATGTGACGAATTTACTTAGTTTAAATCCCAGTTCCAATAAAAAAATTGAATGATGGTCGGTCGTAGTGTTAAACCGAAACTTGTGGAATGAGTTGGAAATTTGGAGATTTGATTGCATCCCAACGCCTTGAACGCATACGGAAATTCTGCACCTCAATGAATCACAGCATTTTGTGTGCAGAATCAAACTCTATAGGAATGAATGGACTTCCAGTTTGTTGTTGTCGTTTGTAGGATTCGGATGATGAGTCTTATGAGTCAGTTGCTGTTTCAATTGAGTATTAGGGACTGTCTGCAAATCACATGACTCAATTTTCTAAGTTCAATAGCTTTTTGTGTAAAATCACTCAATCTAGGTCTATATGCTTCTAAAACCTAATCTACATTTTGCACAGTCCCTCAATTTCAAAATAAAATTCAGTGTTTTTATTATTATTATTATTATTATTAATAATAATAATAATAATAATAATAATAATAATAATAATAATAATAGTCAGTCCTTCGATGTTCCTTGTATTATGTGATTGCTTATGTCATTGTTACCAATAATTATAATTTAAGAAGAGTGTATACATAATATCTCTGGAATGTCTATAAATTCTGACTGCCACAAATACAAATCTTCCATGACATCCATAAAAATCTGACGTCAGTCCCATCTACACATGCGGCCATCTTGGTGCAGACCCGGTTGTTGACCAGTCACTAGACTGCAATGCTATCATGTGACCCTGTGTGAGCATCATTTGCGGGGGCACGATGGTAAGCGATGATAAAAAAATACATTCTTTTTGCTAAATTATTCCACAATAATGGACTGATGTGGATCAAACTTGGACAGCATGTCGGGACCACCCCGAATACAGAGTTTATTCATCTTGTCTGTGAGTGCAGCAGATCCATGACATTCATAGACTACTGACAGCAGTTTTTCATCAAAAATAATAGAGCTCCCCTGACAACAACAACAATAATAATAATAATAATAATAATAATAATAATAATAATAATAATAATAATAATAATAATAATAATCAAACTAGTTCTATTTACTTCATTTAGAGATGAGAGTGTAAAACTCACACATTCTAAAAATCGGTGCAAATTTCTCTTAACTTCAAGCACATTTTGTATTTTCTGTACATTTCTGTTTTGTATTTTTCCACTATTGGTGTGTATTCACAATTTATATTCGTATTTGTATTTAACTTTTTATTCATTAAAACATAAACATTTGTTATTTTTTATTTAATATTTTTTTATTTTATTTTATCCTTTTTTTTCACACTGTTAAGCCAATTAAAAAAAATTCTAAATGTCTGTAGAGAAACGCACCATGATAAATTGTATCGAAATATAATTGGCCATATACAGTCTATAATATAAAATATATTCCGCCATATATCTAAATATATTGCGGATTCTGATTCTGATTCTGAAGAGTAGCACACACACATAAACTGATAGTTTCTTACTTCCAGCGTAGATCCATGGACAAAGTAAATGAAATACAAATATTTTGAAGAGATGCCGGCTTCCTTTGGTACCCATGGAAGTATTAAAAGAAAGGTTTATTTCCACAGGAGGCAGAATGTCCTTCTTCCAAATCATGTAGTGTGAATCTTGTGCAGTGGTTTCCAGAAATGTGCTTCAATTTATCTCGTCTTTCTCATTATTTTACTTTCTGAAAAGTCGCAATAGCGGGCTTCCTGTTTTTTTTTTGTTTTTTTTTTTCATAGCAACTTCCCTAAAGTGTCTTGTGAAAAAAAAAAAATCTTCCAATTGCTTAACCCTAAATTTCTTAACCCCTTTAATTTTTTTTTTAACTGAAAGCTTAACATAAGTTTAACATAAAGGAATGAATCACAAGTCTCATTTAGTTTGATGCAAGCCTTTCTAAACGCTTTGTCCGTTATGTGGTCAGAACGGTCTCTATAAGGCAAAAGGATGTGAAGTATTTGCTAATATCAACGTTTTCACTTTACCTTGAAAATAAATCCCCCTATGAGAAACGTGAAGTCACTTGAGCCCCTCTGTGAGAAAGTTGCGCAGTTGTTGAATGACACAAAAGGACTTAAACTGGAAATCTGTATGATTATTTTGTATAAAACAAGTTCCCATATTTGATTTTTATCTCATATTTATTTAGCAACTGATACAAAACAGCCATCAATGTATTTTCACTATGCCTGTGTGCTCCTTTGTACTGTATGCCGCTTCAATTGTTGGTGGCGGGGTCCGCCACTGATGATGGACACGCATGAGAAGTGAGAGGCAGCAGCGGCGACTGAGCTCAACCAGCGTCGTGGTCGGCAAACTGTCGATATGGATCAGTGTTCATGAAAAAGATTAGCACCCTTGGATGACAGAAATATCCCCACCGCCTCAAGTGACCGAGAGAAACGGCAACAAAACAATGGGTCAGAAGAAGGCAGACATTGCAGGAAAGAAAGTGAGCATCTGAGAGCAAAGGCAAAGTAAACACCGATGTTGAGAACAAAAAAACGTCTGAATAGAATCGCGGGACTTGTAGTGTCATCCACCCAACACAGACCATCTGATGGACTGTAACTTTCAATTCGGATAATACGGGACCTTCAATGCCACATGTCCTCATCATTATCGGGATTTGTGATATTCATGTTTGTTGGCTCTCATCCAACATATTAAACAATCAATTTCTGGGGGGAAAAGGCGGAAAGTAGAGGAAAAGACTCCAGCAGGAAATGAGAGCGTGCCGCGTGCACATGTGAGAGAGGGAATGGAATCCTATGAAGGTGACATCACACTTTTTTTTAACTTAATCTGAACCAGGTGTTATTGGCAGCGCGACAGCCTCCACCCAACCGCTTTCCCTTCATCCATCACTCAGAGCAAGAGGATGAAGTGATTCATATACGTCTGTCTGTCTGTCTGTCTGTCTGTCAGCGTGTCTGTCAGCGTGTCTGTCGGTCTGTCTGTCTGAGTGTCAATCAGCTCCCTCTCAACCGCTTTCCCTTCATCCGTCACTCAGGGCAGGAGGATGAAGTGATTCATGTCTGTCTGTCTGTCTGTCTGAGTGAGTGTCAGTCTGTCTGTCTGCATGTCTGAGTGTCTGTCTGTCTGTCTGAGTTTCTGTCAGCCTCCTCTCAACCGCTTTCCCTTCATCCGTCACTCAGAGCAAGAGAATGAAGTGATTCATAACTGTCTGTCTGTCTGAGTGTCTCTTTGTCTGTCTGCGTGAGTGTCCGTCAGTCTGTCTGTCTATCTGTCTGTCCGTCTGAGCGAGTGTCTGTCTGTGTCTGTCTTAATGTCTTCTGTCTGAGTGTCTGTCTGTCTGCAGGTCTGTCTGTCAGTCTGTCTGAGTGTCTGTCTGTCTGTCTCTCTGTCTGTCTGTCTGTCAGTCTGTCTGATTGCTGTCTGTCTGAGTGTCTGTCTGTTTGTCTGAGTGAGTGTCTGTCTGTCTGTCTATTTGTCTGTCTGTCTGAGTGAGTATCTGTCAGTCTGACTGAGTGTCTGTCTTTCTGTCTCTGAGTGTCTGTCTGTCTGCATGTCTGTCTGAGTGTCTGTCTGGCTGCAGGTCTGTCTGTCAGTCTGTCTGAGTGTCTGTCTGTCTGTCTCTCTGTCTGTCTGAGTGTCTGTCTGTCTGTCAGTCTGTCTGAGTGTCTGTCTGTCTGTCTCTCTGTCTGTCTGAGTGTCTGTCTGTCTGAGTGAGTATCTGTCAGTCTGACTGAGTGTCTGTCTTTCTGTCTCTCTGTCTGTCTGTCTATTTGTCTGTCTGTCTGACTAAATGTCTGTCTGAGTGAATGTCTGTCCATCTGTATGTCTCAGTGTCTGCCTGTTGGTCTGTTTGTCCGTGTGTCTGTCTTTCTGTCTTTTTTCTATCTGTCTGAGTGAGTGTCTGTCTCTCTGTCTGTCTGTGTGTCTGTCTGTCTGTTTGTCTCTCTGTCTGTCTGAGTGAGTGTCTCTGTCTGTCTGTCTGCCTGAGTGCCTGTCCGTCTAAGTGTCTGTCTGTCTGTCTGTCTGTCTGAGTGTCTGTCTGTCTGCCTGTCTACATGTCTGTCTGTCTGTGTGTCTGTCTATCTGTATGTCTGTCTATCTAAGTGTCTGTCTGCCTGTCTGCATGTCTGTCTGTCTGTCTGAGTGAGTGTCTGTCTGTCTGAGTGTCTGTCTGTCTGTCCGAGTGTCTGTCTGTCCGAGTGTCTGTCTGTTGGTCTCTCTCTCTGTCTGTCTGTCTGGCTGAGTGAGTGTCTGTTTGTCTGTCTGCTTGAGTGTTTGTCCTTCTGAGTGAGTGTCTGTCTGTCCGTCTGCCTGAGTTTCTGTCCGTCTGGGTGTCTGTCTCCCTGTCTCAGTGCCTGTCTGTCTGAGTGTCTCTCCATCTGTCTTCCCCCTCTGGCCCCTCTTCTTCTCCACACCTCTCCTCCACCCTCCTCCTCCTCCCATTTCCCCACCATCTTTTTTTAGAAAGATCTTGTGGCAAACTCTGACCTCATATCAGGCACAACAGCGAGGGGAGGGAAAGGGGGCGTGAAAGAGGGAGAGAGGGAGCAGCGTGGACATCTGGATGCCAGTCAATGGAAATCATTTGTTCCGTTTTTTACATCTCGTCGTCTCTTCTCTCGCTCACTCTTTTGTGAGATGAACAAAAGCGAATGATATTTGCAAAGGCTCTATTATATCCCTTGCTTAGAAAAACATGGAGAAAAAAAAACCCCAATCCCTTCCTCTCGCCTTCTCCCTTGACCCTCCTGCATTCTAGAAAGAAGATAAAAAAATCTCCTGCGGGTCAAAGGTCTCTGTATTTCTTCCTCGGGTCAAAGTTTAAAGAGCAGCCGAGGAAAGGTTGTAGTGTGCACCGGGGGCTCTTAGAGAGAGAGCGAGAGAGAGAGAGAGAGAGAGAGAGATAAAGCTTTATTAGTCCCACAACGGGGAAATGTGCACAGTTACAGCAGCAACAAGTGACAGAAAATAAGCATCAATAAAGAGTTGCAGTAACTAAAAGTAAGTAAGAATCAAGGTAAGCACTATAAACACATATAAAATACATAACTACATAAAAATATATACCTAGGTAAAAAAGACATAAATAGGAAACAGAGTATTAAAGAGTATTGCACACATTTTGATAAAACAATTGCACTTGGGATATTTCACTGTGTGTGTGTGTGTGTGTGTGTGTGTGTGTGTGTGTGTGTGTGTGTGTGTGTGTGTGTGTGCGTGTGTGCGCGTGTGCGTGTGGTCTACTGGGTGCACTATTGGTTATACAGCCTGACAGCCGCAGGAAGGGAGGGCCTGCGACAATGCTCCTTCCCACACTTATAGCCGCACAGAGTCATCACGTCGTCCGATGACCTCCGTCACCTGGGGATGGAGGGATGAGGGAGGGGAGGAAGGGACGACACAAGACGAGAAGAAACAACTAAAGAAGGGAAATCAAAACATTAGTATTTGGAGTTAGAGTCATGTAAATCACATCTGGTAGCAGCTGGATCTCAGCGTGTGTGTGTGTGCGCGCGCACGTTCGAGAGAGAGAGAGAGAGAGAGAGAGAGAGAGAGAGAGGGGGAGAGAGAGGGAGAGAGAGGGAGGGGGTGTGACGGTGTGAAGAAGTGCGTAGCAAAGTTTTTTAACCTTTCGCAAATAGAGCGGTTGTACTCAGCAGCTCCACATTCTCCGCCTAATTACATTACATTACAGCTGGAGAGAGAGAGAGAGAGAAAGAGAGAGAGGAAGAGAGAGAGAGAGAGAGGGAGAAAAGAAAGAGTGGAGAGGTTTGGGGCGCATGGGACTACAACAACGTACGACCTTGCCGCCGGTGGATCTCAGCGCTGGGAAGCACATCTCCAACTCGAGCAGCATCTTCGTCTCTCAAGGGTGAGTGGAGGCTCATTTCATGTTTGTGTTTCGATGTCATTGGTCGCTAAAGCGAATGAAAAGACAATGGACTTGAGCCACGGATCTCAGCCCATCGCTCCAAACACCGTTAGAGGACGCCGTATTTCGGGGGGGAAAAAGGTCCTTGACCTTGACGGAACGCCTGCGATAAGTCTTCCTAAGTGCAGCCACATGTGGGAAATACGGCGATGACGACATTGTCTCCGGGTTTTTTGCTCGATGCGTCTTTGATCGGCTTTCCAACTTCTCCATGTGGCCGTTCAATTCGAATGCCTTTCGCCTTCCCTCACGGCATGATAACCTGGCCAGAACGATTCGATAGATCCATTTCCGGTTTTCGAGGTCGTTTTCCACGATTTCTCCAAGTCACGGGGTTGGGATCACCCGAATCGCCCGAGGTCATGTCATCTCTTCTCATTAAGGTCTTAATCAGTTTAAAAGCTCCTCATAACTTCCTCTCCTCTCCCGGCG
>NC_137191.1:25003878-25026055 GCF_960531495.2 Zeus faber
CAATTTGTAAGAGACGCGAGAAATAAAAACGAGAAGATGTCACCGAAAGAGGGATGAGAGAGAGGACTATCGACAGCCGCTGCCGCCGCCATCAAACCAGGGCCGGGGCGGGCGAACGCTGAGTGATGATACTCGGTTCTGTAACAACGTGCAACCTATAAAGTGCATTAGTAGATCTGAAGGTCAAATATAAATAGAAAATAACAAACAAAATTAAAAAAAAACAAAAAAAATAACACAGTGAATGTCAGAAAACTTTCCGCTACCAGACCCAAACATCAAAATAGACGACATTTGGAGAAGGAGGAAAAACAATAGGACCGCGACAAAGCGACGCTGAGATATCTCATTTTTTATTAATACTCAACACTTTGTTTATTACAAAGAGACAGAAGAATAATATTTCTCAGCACTTATGTTCACATGGACTGTGTCTCGTTATCCTCGGCTCTCGATATTACTAAATATTCAATCAAATTTGAATAGCTGTCTTCACACATGGAATTTCTATTGGTGTTTTTTCTTTTTTTTTTTTTTTGTACAAAAGGAAACGCGCCGGCGAACCAGATTCCATATGTACATTTTTCACAAGCTGTACAGTTTTCTGACGGAGTCGTAATATTTTATCTCGAAACACATAAAATAGAAGGTTATCCTTAGAAGAAAACGAACGCCTCGTAAAAATTCATTAGCTCCGTCCATTGTGCTTTGTGTACCAATTAATAACGCCGCTCGGCGGGGATTCTTGTTTTGTGTGTCCCCCCCCCTTCTTTTTGCGACATATTCCCCGCTCTCCCCTTTGACCAAGATCAAAACGGAAATCAAAATACGCGGATGAACTCAATTAGGCTCGGCCACATTGCATGTGCGTGGCGGCTTCGTGAAAACAAGAAAGCATTGCACATATCCTGGCCTCGACCCGTTACAAAAACTATTTTTGCCCGGCCACCTCCAAATCAAACCGGAGGGCGCGTCTCCCAAATAGACGTGTCCTCCGCCGCTTTGTACAGGGGACGTCTTATCAAAAAGTTGTTTGAGCGGAAGGTGGGTTATTTACACACGGCGGTATCGTACAAAGAGAGTCCACGCCTCGCACACTTGTCCTCTTTCCCGTCCCTACGAGTACACACGCGGAGGTAATCAAGCGTATGGATTCAGGCACGTACAAAGACGGGAAAGGGAAGAGGAAATATACACAGAGCTCTCGAAGGAGAGCCAGGGTCCGAAAAGAAACGAGCGTCTGAATCGGAAAAAAAAAAGAAGAAAAACCCTAAATGACCACAGAATGCGTGAACACAGTCTTAACCTCTTCCACGAGCATTTACACAAACTAAAGATAAAACGTTGTCTCCGGCAAATTGCTGTTCTCGTAGCACTGACGGTACAACGGTCGGCTATCGCAGTAAAACCGACGCTCCGCCCTAATTCCACACATTTGCGTATGAACCAAAACTTTGAGTGATTGGATCTTAGTCTCTTCTTGCACGCGCGCACCTCACGGTATCACGTGGAGCAGTATCAATAAGAGCGATGTGGATTCTATTCAAGCTCCAAAAATATTGTTAAAAAAATAACAGCCGCCGTTTGGACTGAAAGTTCATATCTAAAAGGAAATGAGAAAAGAAAAAAAAATGCAAAAACTCAAGAGTATACATGCAAGTTCTCACTAACACACTTACAAAAACTCCCTAGTGTCATACATACTGACTTGTCGACTGAGAAATAAGAAATCTACTTTCAAAAATGTATTTTTAAAGTTTGGGAATGTACAAGAAATCCAGGGGGTTCGATTCGTAAAGATTGTGCTGGGACTTGGCAACGAGAGGAAAGCCTTAGAAACCTAAAGGATGGAGGAGCGCCACGGAGACGCCCTGAATAGTTACCTCAAATGATGGGTCGGTGGAGTCCTATGTTAAGCGATTACACCATGTCCCTATTGTTTCCATTTTGCCTTTGCAACAGAGCAAGTGGTCCGTACATGTGTTGTTTTTAAGGTGCTTTGTGTTTTCCTCCACTTCCTCCAGGATGTCTGTGCCGAACAAAGCCCTTCCAGCTGCTGGGGCACCGGGAAAAAAAGGGCAAATTTCCCGGTTCATCGGATTGGTCCGTTCAATTCCCGGCATGTGGCACAAATTCAGGTTCCTTGAAGGGAGAATCAAGGTCATATCTCTCATAAATAAACTTAAAAAAAATTGTTTTGCTTTTTTTTTTTTTTTTTACACATTCCATTTTTTAAATTCAACCAGCAGAGGGGGAAATCAAGAACACTTTTCTTTGCTGAGGAACTTGAAATTACGTATTCCTGTGTGAATGGAGAGAGGCCTGGCCGGGCTGACATCCTGAATTCTGGGTAAAAATCTCTTTGTTTCTGAATATTGACAAACACGATCGCACGGTTCTGTAATCAGTGACAAAGTCGCTACGCGGACTACTACTCACTTTGTTCCGATGTGAAGCTCCTCCTCTGAAGTGACTGAGGAGGCCGCGGCGACGGCTGAGAGAAAAAGAATGGGCCTGCGCCGGTGCCGTACAACGCCCCACACGCTCATCCACTTCCTCTCCTCATTCCTCAAATGCGACCCTTTAATAGGGCAGTCGGGACTTATGGCCGTAATCATGAAATAATGAATATCCCAGGCTGTTTCGTGGCGGCAGCGGAAGCCTCCGTTTCGTCTCTGTCCGGACCATGAGGACCGTCGCAGCTGATTGATTTTTAAAGCCGAGAGAACTCGAGCGGAGGAACATGCGATGACGCAACGCGTGTGGTGGACGCTTGGCCCCTTGGTCATCCGCGATGTGGAACTGGATTGTTTTTTGTTTTTTTTTAAATAGGAAACTAGCTTTCAGGATGTGAGCGCCAACAAAGATTACGGATAGCAGTTAACTATTGTAAATATCCAATTAATCGATGGCCTTGCATTGATAATAGCAGAGAACGCTTTCTACGTGAAGTCGACATTTCTCTGTCCTGGATAATTATTCTTGAAACTATAAGCACGGTAACGTGTGAATAAATGCATTTGCAACACGGCGTGACATTGTGGCTGGGACGCCACATTCCTTCCTGCAGGATATTTATTATGTCCATTTTATTAGTTGGTCGGGATAATATGACGGCTAAATGCTTAAAATGCAGATGTGTTTTCAGGTCTTTAATGCTTCTCGGTTTCATTCACACCCCTAGTGCTATTTGAGCTTGTGTCATCTAGACTTCTGTTGTTTGGGGTGGATCCTCAAACACAGTGATGTGATGCCTTTCTATAAATCAACGTGGGGGATAATTGATTACATTGCGTGCAGGCAGAAGTGTCTCGCAATAGAGGAGGTTTTTGAGTATGGCGCATCGTTGCGTATCCTGTAAGGCACATCCAGCTCAAATATGTGAAAACTATTCCATACTGCTGGGCTGAAAACAATACGAAAAGGGCAAATCAGTATGATGCCGCTGTGTCTGCACCCGCTAGAGAAGGATCACCTTTTTCAATTAGAAGTACACAAAATGTACTCAGCGACTCATGCCTGTCACATACACTTCACAGCACTCCAAACGATGAAAAGAAAATGTTCAAAACATGGAGGAAGAATTAACGAGAGAATAATTAAACAAGGTATAAAGTCCATAATTACAGGAACCAAACCAAAATAAGGTACTATACTGGGCTGTACTGGATTTCTTCTCAGCTCTACTCTGGTCTCCCAGCCTCCGGTAAGATTATGTAAACTAGCAAAGAATGAACATTGGTACAAATATATCAAGGTGAACTATTTCAATAAATAAATTATTAAAAACAACCAAAACTGATCATCATAAACATCGGAATCATATTTGATAACATGAATAACATGATCAATACAATTATTATTGGTTTACCCTGTTTCATCAACAAAAGTGTTCAATTTTTCATTCATGATTGTATTTCCATTGTGTAAGCACAACGTTTGTTTTGGTGTAAGATACCGCGGGAGGCAGGGAGATGGGGAGAGTATAGATGCCCCTCCATTTATCCTTCCCTCCACCCTCATCACTCGTACAGTCTTAGAGGAATCTCATTATCGCCTTGTCCAAAAACATTCCTCCCACTTCACTTTGCCACAGCTAACTCTGCAGTGGCCATGGTCCATCAAAACCTTGTCCCTTCAGTGGTGTGAGACCAGTACACAGACAGAGTGTAATGTCTCCCCACGACGCTTCGCGGATCACTCAACAGCCTACACTACTTTTTTCCCCTCCATCTCTCGCCACTCCACTCATTATTTCTTCCCTGCTCTCCTCCCCCCTCCGCAGCTCTCTTTTCGTGTTTCAGACATCAGACTCGATACTGGACAGCTTTTCATAGACGTGTCCATTGCTGGCACCGTTGAAGGGTCTCTGTCCCTGCCCCAAGCCTAAAACGTCCCTACCCCCTGGTAGCAGCTTGTTGGCCCCGTGGTGGTTCCCCATGGGCCCGCCCACCCCGCCCAGGCACATCTCTTTGGTGAACCTGGGGGCCACATTGGACATCACCCCAGCGGTGGCCGATGCAGGCAAATAGGAAGTTGCTCCCATGGAGCCCCGGAAGTCCCCTCCTCCGCGGCTGTTGTTGAGGAGTTGCTGCTGCTGCTGTGGCTGCGTCTGTGGCTTTTTGATGTAGTACGGTTTGGCACCATGTAATAGACACTGGTCGTCGCCGAAGGTTGGGATGAAGGGGTTCTGGTTCACCTTATCTGGGTAGAGAGATTTAGACAAGGAGTAAGTCCCAGCCCCTCTGCCACCACCTCCACCACCACCACCACCACCACCACAGCCCCCACCTCCCATCATAGCTCTATCTCTGTCCCTCAGGTCTCTCTCCCCCACCGACCGTCTGTGCAAACCACCTTCACCTCCACGGAACAAACTGAACGAGGAGCCTCCTTTCGCTCTATCCCCACCAAAGAAGGAAGGCTCCCTCTCACCAGCATACCTTTCAAACATGTGGGCATAAGGGCTGGTGCCCTCCATGAAGCGGTCTTTCTCTTTCAAGCTCACGCTCCGGGGTGGGGGGATCTGCCCTCCGAGCCCCCCGCCTGCTCCTCCCATGCGGCCAGCGCCCTCTCTCTGCAGGTCCACAAACGTGTCGTAGGAGTGCTGCCTCCGCAAAACCCTCCCCCCTGGCCCTAGCTTCCTGCGCTGTGCCTGGGTTTGTGATTGGCTGGCCCCTGTGCCACTCTTGCCTCCGCTAAACACCATTGTGTTATTATCCTCGCTGATGTTGTAAAGGTTGCTTGGCTGCTTCTTACAGCATTCACACCGTTTGCTGCTAGCAGAGCTCGGGCGACACGGACCCCCTACCCCGGTAGCTGGGCACGTGCCTCCTCCTCCAGCACCTCCCCCGTGGTGAGATACACCATGGCAGTTACGACACTCCCAGTCACCCCCTGCGATGCCTCCCCCTCCTATCCCAGAAATCCCCTTCTCCCAGCAAGTGTGTGCCTGCTGCCCTGCTGATACTGAACCGAGCACACCTTTGCACTCGGACTTCTTGACTTTACCTTTCAGGAAGTCCTCAATGGGCACTAAGCTCTTACAGACACCACCTCCACTAGCACCGCCCACACCACTTCCGCCATCCTGCTCCCACTTGGCCTTGCCCTCCTTGGAGCGGAACTGCTCTGCATAGAAGTCCCTCAGGCTCTCTTTGTCTTTACGGAACAGATAAGGTGAAGAAACAGCCCCTCCTCCCCTCTTCCGCTCCAGGGGAGGTGAGGCCGAGCGGTGTGCCAAGGGGCCGTGGGGGAAGTGGTGGTGGACGGTGTGGTGGTGGGGTCTCCTCCTGAAGCCGGCCAGCTCTATCTCGTCCTGCTCCCGTCTGCACTTGGCCGAGGCGGGCCTCTTTTTCAGGCTGTCCCTGTACTGCTTGCGCCGCTTGGCGTTGCCCTCCAGGTTTCCATAGGTGACCGTGTGCGTGGAGATATCCGACACATCCGAGCGGATATTCCCATCATCGCCCCCCGAGCCTGCCCCGCCCCCTCCGCAGTACCTGTCGTGACCCCCGATGAGCCCCGTGCTTGATGCGCCTCCTTTGAAGGAGAACCTCCCGTACACATTGCTCCCCTTGAACCCTCCCTGGCTGGGGCCCGCCGTGGTGTGGCCAGCAATCAGGTCAAACTTATTGGTGTTTCTGTGAGTCATGGAGGCACGGGGCTGAGTGGTGAAGATGGGTGCAACCCCTCCCCCTAAGCTGTCGCCATCAAACATCCCCGCTTCCAATGAGCTAGCACTGCCTAAGCTGCGCGGCCTGTTGGGTGGGGGGCCGGACATACCCAGAGCCGAGGCCGGGTGATGGTGCAGGTAGTGGTCCTGGTACAGGTTGCTGTCCTTCAGGGGCAAGTTGCCAAAAGTCCTCTCCACCTCGCTGATGTAGTCACTGAACATGTTATCCTCTGGCAAATAGGGTGGTGCTGCCTTACAGTCCACAGGGTGGCCTCCCGGGTGGCCAACCAGGCTGCGCCGCTGCTCCTGGATGTTGTAGATGGAGGACTCACGACCTCCGTGATCGTAGTCCAGGGCGGCATGTGGGGAGCCGTTCACCCCCGGGACAGCGGTCATGTCCTTGGCGGTGCGCAGCAACCGCAGGATGTTGGAGTGGGTGTTATTCATATTCATATTCATGGTGGCCGAGGGCGAGTCCACGGTTGACTTGTTCTCTTCTATCTGCACGCCATGGATGCAGCTGTAGATACCCTGGAGCGCGGGAAAGGCAGAAAGAAGGGCGGGGAGGTGGAGAATGAGGGAGATAAAGGGATAGAGGGAGAGGGTGAAGCAGGGCATGGGAAGAACAGAGGAGTGAGGAGAATGGGTGGAGGGCAGAATGGAGAGAGGGAGGGGGAGGGTGGGGGGCAGACAAGGTGTGAGAAACCAACAGGAAGATTTGAGAAACGGTGAAGTTAGATGTGACGGGGAATAGTTGAGGGAGTGGCAGAGATCCAATCAGAAACCAGGAGGAATTAACAGAAAGACAGACAGACAGTCAGACAGACAGTCAGACAGACAGACACATTACAGAGGCGGTTAGAGGTAAATGCATTGCCTTGTTCTGTTTGACCAAACTCCTATTTACAGAATATTAGACGGTAGAACTGTAGGGGGTGGACTTCATAAATGACTTTTCTTTAGGGACCAGCACGGAGCCTCTGTTGTGTCTCCTCAGTGGTTTGCCTTAGAAGAGCAGCACTAAGGCAATAGAAGGCCATATCAAAGGCTTGATTGATAACGACAGAGCCGCAGTAAGCACAAGTCTGTTGTGGTGACCAATCAATAGCTTTAATCAATGCCATTTAAATTGAGAACCATTGGCTCGCTTATTTTTATCTCGCCTTTTAACCCTTAAGCAGGTACACACTACAAGATAATAAAGCCGATTTTGGCCCAGATTCCCACCTTCTGACAATTGTGAGTAAAATCAAGATGTTTTGATGGTTTTAAGGATTATCGTGCCGGATTATCCTGTGGTGTGTACGTTACGGTTGTTTTTTTTTTCCCGATCTGCTCGGAAGTCCGTCCTGGCGGCACTGATCACAAATTGCAAATATTAAACATTTTCAATATTTACGATCCGATATCCTTTAGTGCGGGGTGAACCCAGAGTGTGAAAGGTGCATTAGGAAACATCCTCAAGTAAATGAGTCACATTGTAAAATCTAGCTGGATGTACTGATGATGTCAGATTGGATTTACAAATGTGTGTGTGTGGGGGGGGGGGGGTTGGCTGGTCAAAGCAGGATTTTGACGAGGTGAGGCCATGAAGTCAAACATGTATGTTTAAACGGGGTCTGAGGAGATCTACAGCGAAATCCCAAAAGGTCGGGGACGCACCCCCTGCCGACGAGCGCATGGGCAACATTCCTCAACGGCGTCGACTTGTCAGAAAGGGTTTCCATCTGCATCTTAGTCACTCTGCCAGTCCTTTGCAGTTGCATTCATGAATCTGTGCACCGCACCTTCCGCCGTCCTTCTCTCTTGCTCCTGTTCATTTATTTTGTGTCCGTTTCTATCTATTGCCCCGGGGCGCTCCGCTTGGCGGGAGCAGCCTGAATGATACCGTCTCACTTTATCCGCACATCTGGCGGCTGCGAGGTGTGACAGGACAGCGGTTGGCGGCACTCCACTGTTTATTTCCTTCGCTGCTATGCATTTATCTCCCTTTCATTATTTTGTATCAGGACCCTTTTTCCCTTTTTTGTTCTATCTGTATAATCGTCCCATCTAGTCTCCCTGCTGGATCTTTTCTTCACTCTTGCCCATAAGCACATGCACATTTTTCCTGAGTGACGCTCAATATCTAGTCATCACTTTTCTGCCAGGCACGGTGACAGCGTCCTTGAGACCTTGAGTTACGGAGCCACTTCCAAAGAATTGAAGCTCCTCTTGAATTGTGGATGGAGTTTAATTAGAAACTGTAGTACAAGCGACAAGTAAAATCTGCCTGACGTGTCTGTGAGTCAAGAAATAGCACATCTTAATGCTCATGAGATTACAGTGTGTACGGATATTTATAAAGTTTGCATAACAAATGTGACAAAACTAAATAAAAATCCAACAAAGACCCAAAAGAAACCCCAACACGAGACATGATGGAGGTTCATTGAAAAACAAAGCTTGTTACCAAAACACTCAAGGCCTGATCATTCTCTTAAGTTCTTTTCAAATCGGTCTGAGTAGGTGTAAAAGCAATTTGATGTCCCAATTACCTTCAGCCTTGACAGCAACAATACAAACACGTAGTGTTTTTTTGTTTTTTTTTCAAGCAAATAATAATTTAACTTATTTGCCTGCAACAACAAAAACACTCGCCTGACCTAAAATGCAATATTATGCAAATTAAATTGCTCCTCACGTGATTGTTTATATGCCCATAAAATACCTGATTTCCTCGCAGCGGAACAGCGGGAACCTTATGACTGACAGCCGGGTCTGAGGTATGCTGTCTAGGAGCTTCTTGACATTCGCCAGTACTCCACAGGTCAGTGGCCAAGAAGATGCGTCAAGTAGGTGGTTTTTATTGCATCAGCGCTAATGGTTACTCACATGGCCAGCACATTAATTTTGCTGCAGTCTGACTGAATGCCATGTTATTGGGTAAATTATACTCCTTTGACTAAGAGGAGTTTAGTTCATGCACTCTGCTCAGTTCACCTTGGGCGTGCAAGAGGGGGATATGATTGTTTGTGAGGTGGGCGGAAGAAAAGTGTGATTCTCATGACTCGAAGGGTTCTTTGTGGAATAGAAAAATATAAGAAAAAGGCCACAGGTAAAACACTCAAAGCAAAAAGAAAGTGAAAGACAAATAGAGGTATAAACTGACCCTGCTGATGGAGAAGGTGAACCCGGGCTTGCCCGAGCACACGCCCATGAAGCAGAAGCGCAGCTGCCAGTAGAACAAGTGCTCGCAGATGAAGGTGATGAGCGACAGCGCCATGGCCGCCCCCAGCATGTAGAAGACGCCCGCCATGTTGTCCACGTCCAGCTGGCTGGACATCACCTCATTCTTCTCGTTGTGGCAGATACCGGTGAGCCACAGGGCCTCCAGCTCCTCCATTTCACCTGGAGGGGGGGGGGGGGTTACATACAGTCATTTTTGTTCTGGATCATAAGTTCACAGGGAAAACGGCTCAAGTCTCACGTGCATGAAAATGCACGTCAAGTCGCATCGTTTCAGCCGCCCCTCCCTCCCCGAGGACGCTCTTTATTCATCACCGCTCACACAAGTCACCCACTTAACTGAGTCTCCTTTGTTGTGGTGCTGGTGGTTTTGGGGATATGTGTGTGTGTGTTTGTGTGTGTGTGTGTGTGTGTGTGTGTGTGTGTGTGTGTGTGTGTGGGTGTTTGTGTGCTGAGACTTGACAATCCTCAGGGAGTAATTGTGCGTGATCATGTGACAAGCATTTCCGTCCCAAAATGTGTACCCCCTCCATCAGTTCCACAGCCTGGGGACAACTGCTGTGGGAGGGGAGGGACATGTCCAGAGAGATTTGTTTGATGTGAACTGCCACTAGTCTGTGGGTGTGTGTGTGGCAGAGCAAGCGGCCGCCATTGTGCCAACAGACGATGGAAAACAACTGAAATCAATGATATTATCCTGTTTATTTTCTTCTCTTTTTTCCTCATCAAACGCTTGTATTGTTGATTTTTCTTTTGTTCCCTTTTTTGAAAGAAGATGAAAAAACGAGCAATAATTGCAATGAAACAAAAAAAAATCTTCAGACCTGGCTCTGAGAATGACTGAATGTCTGAATGAGGTTTTCAAGATGGACTGTGAATAACATTAACCCCTGAGACACCCTCCTCTCTTCCTACACACTCTCTCACTTTTGCCCCTTTTTTTTGCAGTAAAAGCATTTTTTTTGTTGGAATAAAAGCCCTCTGACACTGTGACTGTGATAAAGGACTGGACTTGAATACACTTGACTTTTTCCATTATGGCCTCCAATTCTCTCCTCCTGTGTCCTCTCCACCTCTTCCATGTTCATTCTCCCTCACTCCCCACTGTTTCCAGCTCCCACTCCCCTGCCCTCTCCTCCTGTACTGCACTGTCCCTTCATAGCTGACTGAAGAGACAGACCAGCACTTCTCTAGTGTAGAGACCGCTTATTTAAGACCTGGACACCTGGTCCCTGAAAGGGTGACACATGTGACTCATTGAGCGACAGACAGACAGACAGACAGACAGACAGACAGACAGATAGATGGATAGATAGATAGATAGATAGATAGATAGATAGATAGATACTTCAGTCATCCCCGGTGGGAAACTGAGGTCTCATAGCAGTTCACATCAAAAATAGGAAATATAAATAAGGCAATAGAATAAAAATAGAGAAAATAAATGACAATACACAAAAACAGTGGCATCGTTCGGGGTGGGCTGGACGCCCAAACGTTTGGGTGCAGGGTGGCCTCTGTGCCACAATTGCTCCCCCTCTGACGGTACTGTCTCGGCACGCCAGCGATGGCGCACCCGTGATGGGTGCGCAAAACAATGTGTTTTTTATTTTAGAAATAGGTTATTTTATTTTACTCCATTTCCTCATGGAAAGAAACCAGCAGCGTGCGTAATGGGGACACGCAGTCTCTTACCCCCCGCCCTCTCCACCCTACCCCCCCAGTTAATGAGAGAATGTAAAAAATTTTCAAATACACAATAAGGAATAAAATCAAATAAATTATATAAAATAAACCTGCTGATTGACAATAAATCTATACCTAAAAGAAACTAAAACAGCAATTTTTTTTAATATGTTATTATTATTTATTGTTTTTACCTTTCAGAATAAACGTGTCTCTTTGTGGGGCCACAGCGTCTAACCTTTGGACATGCCTGCATGAAGGCAATTATTTATTGCGTAACATGTGGTACGTGTTGCCACACACATGGATAGTTCACATGTAACTGACCCACAAATAACACACTGACGGCATTAGTCTCGGCACTTGGCTCTCTGGTATTGGTCTTGTGGTGCGTTCGCCTATCACACGCCAAGCAAGACACAGACGATGGGGTTTCAGACATATAATTTATTGTAGAGAGTGGGCTGGATGGAACAAGCCCAGGAGCAGATAGACATGTGTCATGACAAGGGCTCCTCTCCTGAGTGAGTGTGGGGATGGGGGTTTTACCTGTTGCACGTCAGACAAAGCAACAAGCAACAGATATGCAGCCACTGGGCCCCAATTACCTCGTCCCAGGACAGGTGTGGCTGCTCAAACCACACCATCCCTATACCACATACCCTGACAGCAAACTGAGGCCAGGGAGAATACCCGGCCATAGCCTAGCACCCCCCCCACCCCACCCCCGACCCCCACCCCCCCCCCCCCACACACACACACACACCCACACACACCAAGCAGAGAACAAAAAAAAGAAAAGAAATGCCTAAAATACAGACTCTGATACAGGGTTACTATACCTAAAAAAGGACAGACACTGACACAGGGTTCCTGTACCTTAAAATAATAAAACACTGGACCCTGAAACAGGGTTCCCATACCTTAAACCAACAAAGGTAAAAAAAAAAAAAAAAGACTGGTTCCCTTCCAGGGGACCTGGTTCCTCGGAACAGCACGGTGCATCGGCTTCCATCCCCCAGGGCGAGGACAGACTGCCCCCTCCTCCCTTCCGGAGCGTGGGACCTTGGGCTCCTGTGCTGGCTGATGAAGGTTGTTGCGGGGGCTGCTTGGAGGGGTGGCCTGGTTGCTGGGTTGCTGGATGGTCCCGGCAGTGGCTGCTGGGCGGAGTAGCTAGCCGCCAGCGGTTACCTGTGGTGGTTGCTGCGGCTGCCTCTCCCCGGGTCCTGAGCCGGACACCCTGGGTGCTGCTGCCACCAATCCGGAGAGGGTTGCTGCTGTGTCCCTTCCCCATGCCAGGGAGTGCCTGTTCAGGTGCCAGTGTGGCACTTTTGCATACCACACACCACCGAAGTGACGTTTTCAAGGACGTCCGGCACAGAGACACAGACAATGTGGTTGAAGGGTTTACCATTTCATTAAGGATTCACATCTTTAATACATTTACTTAGTTCTCAGCCTGAACAGTGGATGATTTAGGAAAGGAAAATTGGCTGGAGAGTGTAATTGAGAATGGTACCAAGACGTATGAGGTTTCTCGTTGGATCAACCTGTGACATGGTGGTATCATAACCAAGGTCTTCAGCGTTTGGTCGTTAATGTGGGTCCTGTTAGCGAAGAAAATAGAACAAGTGGCTTTTTATGAAATGGAATGTCAGATTTTCAAAGCACTGTTGACAACCGGCTGTAGATTGCTTTCGTGTGAGATCAGGCTGCTGAATCAGACTATGCTGAAGGCTGTGAGAGGGCTCTGAATGATGTGTGTGCAATATTGGAGGAGAAGTTGATGCTATATGCTCATTTTTTGCTGTCTGAGGAGGTATTGCTGCTGTTTGTGTCTTGCTGATAATATTAAAGTGACCTTTGATATAAAGGATTCAGGTGGAAGAATCCAGGCAACGATTTCTAGGATGGAGAGGAGAACTTTGAGTGTTATTTAAGTCTACAGGCATCTATTGCGTCAGCTCGTGTCCCTCTGAGGCGAGAGAGTCTACATCTAATGTACTTTGTATTGTACAGTATGTATATTGCATTAATACACCTGTCTCTCACTCACAGCCCTCTCCAGCTGAAATAACAGTGACAGATTCTTTGGGAGTTTACCGTCTCCGAAGAGCATAAGGATGGCCAGATCCACGGCCCGTTTCCAGCCTGAGTCCTTCTGGATCGCGATGCCGTAGCCGGTGGAGGCGAACACCTTGCCGCTGCCGATCGTGACCAGCTTACAGCCCTCGTCTCTGCCGGCCATGTAGTTCAGCACCGCCGCGTCGTAGATGAAGGCGTCCAATTTGCTGCAAAGGAGAATCGAAGAAGAGAATTCCATCCACTTCCCTTGAGCACTGACAGGTGGTATGTGCTCTTTTGTAGCAACTTCCAATGAAAAGCCACCACAATGACAATGGCTTTGATGGCATAAAATATGATTATGATCATACTAGAAATTGAAGAAATACTGATGTTTCTTAAAATTAATTTTCAGTTTATGCACGCTATGTAGGCCTTCATGTGTCTGTGAGACTGGGGAGGAGAACAATAAAAAGCGTTAGATATTTAAAGCCTTTTGCAGCAAACTTACCTCCCAATTATATATGATGTTATTGCAGCTAAGATGAACATGTTTACTATTCAATTCTTAATTAGCACGACTATCATAAAAAGCAGTACATCACCCCTCTTCCATTCTATTCTACTCCAAGTTGTATTGTAGTCCATTTTATTCTTCTTGACCCCAATCTATTCCTGTATTCCATGCAATCATGTCACTTTTTTTTCCTCTGTGATGAATGATTGATAAATCAACATGACAGCCTCCAACTGGGTGCTACGCCACGATCAAACGGCGCCCTGCGGCACGCGCTAATCTGTGTGTGCAAAGCAGCGGTCACAGCAACAGTCCACCGCTACTCCGACCAGGAGAAGCCAAACTGCCATTGATTACTCATGTGGTTAAGCCACTGGTTTATATCCCTTATTCCTCAGAAGCTAAAGTGAGGGAAGAGAAGGCCAAATAGAGAGAAGCGGAGGAAGAGAGAGGGAGTAAAGAGGAATGTTAGTTTAACTTTCCACAGCTACAGAGAGGGAATATTTCTTGAGATTCTTGCAGAATCACAAACTGTACTGCTATTCTGGGCGCCAGTGGCTGGCAGATACAGCAGTGCTGTTGGCAGCCCACCCACACTGCCCTGCCCTCAAACACCCCCACCCCCACCCCTCCGCTCTCTCCAACTCCAACCATTTACCTCATCCACACAAGACCTCCCAAAGTCAAAACGCAGGTTCCCGCCCTCCCAGTGGCTCCTCAATCGCTACCGCTTCCAAAGAACCCGTCAGGTCTCATCCTTCTTTTCTCCATCCCTCCCCCTCAACCCCCCCCCCACCGCCCCCATCCCTCTCGCCTCACCCGCTCTTCAGGCTGTGCAGGGCCTCGTCCACGTTCTTCTGGTGGAAGTTGGTCATGTAGCTGTGCATGTCACGGTAGTTGTTGCGGATGTTGCGCTCCGTGCTCCCGTTGGGCACGGTACCGAACCGGAAAGGCGGCGAGAAGTCGTTCGGCTTCTGGAACTGTGTGTGTGTGTGTGTGTGTATATGTGTATGTGTGTGTGTGTGTGTTTGTGTGTGTGTGTGTGTGTGTGTGTGTGTCGGGGGGGTGGGGGGGATTCCGGAGAAGACATCGCACAGGGAAAATGACAGGGGAGTGCTTGTTAGTGGGGAAAGGCCATTGGTTTGGATCAAATAGCATTTTAAAGCACCGTTGAACAGGAGTGCATGGCTGTGCTTTAGGAAGCCCAAAATGGACTAATTGCTCGGGGCATTTATTCTGCGAATGGAAATGCGGGGGTCGCAGAAAGACGAGAAGGCCAGCGGGAGAAAAGCGGCAATCTCAGGGTCACACTCGGGCATGCAGGCACAGAATTATCTATCGAACAAAGAGACACAGATCATGCCGAGTGTGTGGGTCGACATGCTTGTATCAAAATAGACTCAAACAAACAGACAGAAACAAACTCACAAGCACACACAGTAAAGTAGATGGGTAGTTACATGTACTCAGGATCATGGACTTATGTAAATTAGTACATGTACTGAATATCATGGAAATTTACTTCTCTGAGGAGATTATGTTAAGCACATAATGTGCTTTTATTCATTTAGATTTTATTACTACATTGATTTTACCCCTCCCCTTCCCTTCCACCTTCATATTAAAACTAGATCGATTAACCGTTTATTAGTGTTTATTATTATTATTTTATTATCATTGGGAGCATACCCTCTCCCTCCTTGAATGACTTTTTTTTTCATCAGGTTGGACACCACAAAACAGTTTTTATAGACCTTTTACAGATAACTGCCCTTGTGGGCAGGGACTCCCACAAGTGGCACCTGACCAGGGACCCAGGAGGGGCAAGGCGCCGAGTGAAACGCACCCCGGAGCCGATCCGCCGGCTGCGGAACCGCCTTGCGGACCTGGAGGAGGAGTGGGACTTCCTCCGCTGCCAGTTGGAGCGTGTCCTAGCCAGTGTGAGCTCCTGGGAGTACGCCGTGACTGACCACTAGCCCGCTGCTGGCCAGAGGACCCGACCCGCGTCCAACCCCAGGACCCACGCAGGATTCGCTGGGCCCCTAGCCCGTCCCGATGGCCCGGAGGAGAATGTCTCGGGGCCCGCTAGCTCCAACCCCAGGACCCACACGGGCTTCGCTGGGTCCCCAGCCCGACCCGGAACGGCCGGGGCTCTGCTGCACTCACAGGCGTTGGGAGACACCCTTTTCTTTCCCGCACGATCCCCCTCCCACTAGCCCGGGGGATGGTGGATGTCTACCAGCCGGGTCTTGTGGTGCCATGGGGCGCTGTCTCCCCTTCCGGTGCTGTCCCCTCTCTATCCCCTGTCAGCTCCCAGGGCGGTGCGGTCGCGGGAAATCAGGGAGCAGACGTCTGGGCAGGGGTGTGGGCACTGCAGGCGGGCCGGCTATGAGTGCCGGGACTGCACCCGGATGGAACTTGGCCAGGTGGTCTGGGGTTGCCAGCCTGCCAGACACCTTCCATGGTCGGTAAGGGGCCTACCAAGTACTGGTAAGGCTACAAGGGTGTAGACATCAGGCTTTTCTGGACTCAGGCTGTTCGCAGACAATGATCCAGCAACGCCTGGTTCGACCCAGGGCTTTGGTGGGGGTGTCACAAGTGGAGATTTGTTGTGTGCATAGGGATATGTACACATATCCGATGGTCCGGCTCGAAATTTGTGACAAGGTGAAAAGGCATAGGGTACAGGCTGCGGTTAGTTCCTGCCTGTGGCACTCCCTGATTTTGGGCACGGATTGGCCAGGGTTTGACACGTTGATGAGAGAGGCTGGGGGGAGTGCATTCACGGTCGGTAGGGAGATGTGAGTGTTGCATGACACGTGGTGATACAGAGGGGTCTAAGGCGGGTGCGACGGGGGTGGGGGCAGCGGAATCACAAGTGGAAACTTCGCCGGCCCCCTTGACCTTCCCTATCGACGAGCAGTCGCAGGATGGCCTTAGCGAGGCCTTTGAGGGTGTAGTTAAAATATATGGTGTATTGATGCGCCCAGACGTTGCGCTCACTCACCTGTATTTTTCAGCCATTAGGGACAGGTTATATCGAGTGAGCCGTGACACTCGTGACAGGAGAGGAAATAACCCAGTTGTTGGTGCCAAAGAGCCCAACCATAACCCAACCGGTCACCTCGGTCACGATGACACATGACAGCGGACAATGGCCTGCTTCTATTGGCTGGGCATTTGGGCAGAAATGCGTATGCGTTGGTATGGACCTCATCTGGCTGTTAGACCACAATGCCCATGGGTATCATTTTGTGTTAGTCCTAGTGGATTATGCAACCCAGTATCCAGAGGCAGTGCTATTGCGCAATATTATGGCCAAAAGTGTGGCGCAGGCTCTGTTTCAGGCAACCAGCCCCTTGTCCTACTGAACTCAAAAGGGTGCTCCAGATCCGGTGCAGTGGTCAGAGAAGTGCCAGTGCTGTTTAATCCTAACTTCTCTCTCCCTTTCTCTCCCTTTCTGTCTGCAGACTGACGTGTCGGACGAAGGGCTGGGCACGGTCTTGTCCCAGGAGGTGGAGTGCACCGAGTGGCTGGTGCTATACCTCAGCCACAAACTTTCAGCGTTGGAGTCGAGGAACAGCACAGTGGAAGAAGGAGTGTCTGGCAATCAAGTGGGCGGTTCCCTCCGCTATTACCTCCTGGGACGCACTTTCACTCTCTGTTCGGACCACGCCCCGCTGCAGTGGCTCCACTGCATGAAGGACACAAACACATGGATCACCCGGTGGTACCTGGCTCTCTAGCCCTTTAACTTCTGGGTGGTCCATCGGCAGGTGGTGCAGATAGTCGTGGCTGACTTTCTCTCACGCTCCGTGGGGGGGGGTAGTTGGCTGTCAGCTGGTTGCCGGCCCCCCGGCCTAAGTCAGACGGTGGGGGTATTTGGCAGACCAAGGGGTGTGGTTAAGCCATGTCGGCAACCCACAGCAGGAAAGTCTCCCTCCCTAAACCCATACCTGTGGGCAGAGACTCCCACAGAGGATTACTTTCATTGCTACTTAAATTAATTTTAAAGTAACTTGAGTACTCTTCTTACCACACAACACAACACACACACATACAGACACACAGAGACACACACACACACACACACACACACACACAGACACACACACACACACACACACACACACACACACACACACATACACACACACACACAACCATTTCACTTTGTTTGTCCATACCGGCTTCTCCAGCCCACAAAACCCTTCTGCCATCGCTATAAATTTGCACCTTTTTATCTGACAGCCCCGACACCTGGTCCACATACTCCTCCTGGATCATGAAGGCCGCCAGGTTGGCAGTGTAGGAGGCGAGGAAGATGACAGCGAAGAAGGCCCACACCGACACCATGATCTTACTGGTCGTCCCCTTCGGGTTCTGCACAGGCACAGAGTTGTTGAACACCAGACCCCACAGCAGCCACACCGCCTTGCCAATGGTGAATGAGGGACCGCCAGGCTCTGGGGGTGAGGGAGCGAGGAATAGATAGAGAGGGAGAGAAAAAAGCAAAGAAAGAAAGCAAACATGGCAAGACAAGTTAAGGGGCTGACACAAAAAAGAATAGCCAAGATTTCAAGGGGCCGCAATATAAAACCATGTCTGGGGTCTCAGGGGACCCACATTGCATAATTTTCTTTTAAATCATAAACACTTTGAAGGAAAGCAACAGAGGCCAGATCTCTCCTCGCCCTCGTGTCCAACGTGTGAGTGCTGGGAGCCTTTGTCGATCTATGGCCCAGATTCGTCTACTCAGCCACCCCTATGACAACCCCATTGTTACTGACAAGCCTCGCTCCACCTCCCGCCACGGAGGTATGACAAGGTGGCAGGACGGAAACACCCACGACTGTAGCTTCGTGGGCAAGAAGCAACAAAGACAGAGAGGGAGGGAGGGAGAGAGAGGGGAGGGAGGGGGTGGATGGGTGTGCAGCAGGCTACAATTAGACTACAGCTGGAGCAGAGGTGTAAGGCAACAGGCTTGTAGAACCTGGGAAGTCTCTAAATTGCACACAGACACACAGACACACAGACACAGACACACAGACACATACACACACACACACACACACACACACACACACACACACACACACACACACACACACACACACACACACACACACACACACAGACACACATACAGATACAAACACCATAAACAAAGAATGTGACAGCTTGTTACTGTGAATTATAGGGCTTTATGGAAGACGTAACCTGCCATTACCTCACTCTCTTTCTTCCCTCTGGACCCCCTTAAGAACAACAGTGAGCAGTAGTATAACACGCCTCTGATTTTCTCTGGAGAGGTTTACCAGGAGAGGCAGGTTTATGCGTTCCCATCGTTCAAATGGACTGAGATGTGTAAAGCTGTGAAAGTAGATTGCCGTCAAATCTGAACCATCGATTTTCATCTGAGAAGATATTACAATGGGTCTGGTTGGCGGCAAATGTAATTCAAGGAGAGGAATTCTGTTCTATACAGTCCAACAACATGATAATATTTTACATGATAAAATGAATGCATGTTTTCAATGTAAAGTATTAAAACTTTGTCTAAAACGTAATCATTTTTCTTTTTTACCATAACTTATCTTCTAACAGAATTTATTCTTCAAAATTGTGTCACTGAAGATAGAAAAGGAGTTCTACAGCAGCATGTCCTATAAAGATCAAGATAAATGCCCCAGAATATTGGGAAAAGCTGTGGTGCTTTTTTGTCAACAAGTTTTTCGAAAGGGGTTGGCGGTTGTTGGGAAGACAGAATCTCACTGTTCCGTTGCATAGCACCGTGTGTTTTGACACTCTTTTAACATAAAATATTTTGCTTAATACAGTTTTAAGCACTGTTGAAATTTCCAATATCATTAGAAAGTAAAGGAACACTGATAGCGGAGTTGCAGGACTTTGGTTGAATATGTCCCCACGGAAGCTTAGGTTTTTGTTCGCAGAGTAGCACTGAGGTTTCAAATCCCACATTAGCTCTGTGACAGTGGTCCTGTTCATTAGTTAAAAGAGTTTATTCTGTCACAGATAAAGATACTTCAAGGGCTCCAACACTTTTTTATCAGACAAAGGCAACACTCTGGTCAGTAACGCTCACTGAACAGGTATTGTCAAAGACAGTTAAAGCTATTGTGCTGCCTTTCCTCTGCGCAAAGTTGCATGTGTGTGTGTGTTCAAGTACGATAATCATTTCAACAAGTGAGGCCGACTGAGGATGTGCCTCTATGCTGCCATACGGCTACTACTACTAGTGTGTGTGTGTGTGTGTGTGTGTGTGTGTGTGTGTGTGTGTGTGTGTGTGTGTGTGGGTTACCTCGTCCATCTGCCAGACAGCGGTTGTAGCCCACTGGGCTGAAGTATTCGAACACAAACACAGCCACGGCCGACACAATCAACAGCATCACAAACATCATCACCCAGACATCGGCACTGAAGGGTTCTGCAAGAGGAGAGAGAGAGCCAGAGAGAGAGAGAAGAGGGAGGATGGTGAAAGGAAGGGATAAGGAAGGTCCCACAAACAAGATTCCACTGAATTCACTCCACTTCCTTGGTAAATGTGTTTGACCACTTGACTTCACAAGTGTGCATAAAAATATTCCGTGAGAGCGTGTGTGTGTGTGTGTGTGTGTGTGTGTGTGTGTGTGTGTGTGTGAATGTGTGAAAGTGTCTCTGAACGTGCTTCTGCAAACAAATGCGGACACCTTTGTGTTCCCTTGCTTGCACAGCACAGTTGTGATGGAGTGTCATTTGAGTTTGCAGTACAACTAACAAGTGGATTTTCCCGAGATTACCGAGAAAGGCCGGATCGCTCAGATGCTTTGATTTGCCACCACGCCTGCTTGAGTTCAGCACACATCCATATCGTGTGTCGGGTGTCACAGCACCACGACACAACGCTAACAAACCAGGTGCTTTTTCGAATAAATGATAACTTTATACATTACATAATCACATACATAATGACATTACATAATAACATAATATTAATTTTACAAAAACATTAATTTTAACCAGAATTTGAGAGGTTGCTTCGTGCGCCACGAACAAACATCCCTGCCGGAATTTATATATGTTTATAACTAATTAATAATGACCACTGTCTGTTCATAATAATAATAATGACATCACCACCTGCGTTAACTATGTTGTTGTTGACTATTCTTCTAAGCGGAAGCTCTTAAACTAGGCATACTAGTTATGGAATCATTTCAAATCCATATTCCGTCTCACTATATTATTTTATTTAGTAGGTTTCTGTGTTAAAAGAGAGATGATGTACAACCAGCCAGTCATTATTGCAAAATAACCCCCTTCAGAGTGATTCAAGACCTGATCATCCCGTCGAGGGTTATTTAGCGAAAATGACCTGATGGCTGTCCATTATCCATCATTTACATATAGCTTGAATGCACACGTACACACACATGCGCACACACACACACACACACACACACACACACACACACACAAAAACACACACACACGTATATACACACAGTATATATATATGCGCTTCTGTATATATATATATATATATATATATATATATATATATATATATATATATATATATATATATATTCATACAGTATATATAGCACATCATGACAAAACAGTTACAGCATTGAATTGTAAACGGTCTTTGTGTTGTCTTTGAGTGTATGCAGACATTCTCAGCTCTGAGTTCCACCATGAGAGGCAATGGGTTGGAATTTCTTCAGTTCTTTCCTTTGCTATGGGACACTAGTTTCTCATGAAGCAGGTTGGGAGATGGAGGTTTGTTATGAGCTCCTTTCCTACATAAATCACAGCAACTAAAACCACTATTCTGACACATCCTTATGAGCCAGTCTCCTCAGTATGATTAATGCAAACAAGAAGCGGAATTAAAATGTCCCCGACCCAAATCGTTCCAGTACCCTGTTCGGGAACATTGAGGTTTCCCAGTGAACTGAATTAATGATGGGCAGAGAGTGGCGAGTTGGATGGAGAGTGTGTGTGTGTTGGCATTGTTCAGCTACAACATTGGAAACCAAACAGGTCCATCAGCCACTGCTCACGTTTTTCAAATAAATTACAAAAATGGACTACAGGCATTAGCATGCTGTTATTCGCCACGCCCTACTGCACCTCGCCCTCAACACAGAACGAAGGTAGATATTGTGTAATATACTGTATATATATATATGTTCCGCTTAACTACTTAAGCCGCATGGCTGAATCACAGCCATGCCGATACAAAGTCCCTCCCTCCTGATGTGCTTAAATACAGTATGTGACTACTTGAACCACTAGAAATACGAAGTGAGTGACCACTTTCCAAGAACTAAGTGCCCACACCTACTGGTATTAGGAAATTTCTCCCAGGGATTCTCAGTAATTCCTGTGTTTTTCTATGCTGCAATTACAACCAAGAAATGCTTAGAATATGTTTATCTCAATGTGACTCTCCTGGAACTAAAGCGTAAACACTATTAATATAATTTATAAAATGAGGTTTG
>NC_137191.1:25026255-25048755 GCF_960531495.2 Zeus faber
TCAATTCGATTGTCGATGCATCGATTTGTAATGGACGCATTGTGCTCTGTGTCTAACGTGTACGCTGTGTGCAGGAGAAAAGTGGGTCTGTGCCCCAGGCAGGTTTGGCTCTCTCTCTTCTCTCTCTTTCCAAAAGTTTTAGAATACCTCTATTTTTCCAGTTTGTATTGAAATTTAAGCAGTTTAATGTCTCGATGTACTCTGAAATTAAAGCATAGAACAATTAAACGGTTGGAGATGTAAAATAAATTATGGAATCGTTTTGTTTAACAAAATGTAATCAAAATATTTGACTCATTAAAGTAGCCACCTTTTTCCAGATATAACAGCCAAAAACTACGGTGGCCCTGAGAGCTCAATGCACTACAATTTAAGAAAACACATGCAAATAGACAAAACACAAGCAAATTATGGACAACACCACCGCATTAACAGAAAAAAACAATCGCATTAACAGAAAACACATCCGCACTAACAGAAAACACAACCACATTAACAGAAAACACAACCGCAAAACCACATTACAGAAGTGAGCGACACTATTACGGAAGTGAACCACACTGGATGCACTGATTTATCTGCAATTAAATATATTAAACTAAATTATTTTGTGCCTTTAATTATATATAAGAAATAATAAAAGTAACAAACTGGAGCCGCAACTATCACCAGACTTTTCAGAACTATCACTCTGAAAGATTCCAATCGTTCGCAAATCTCACCACACGATGACTGAACCAGTAGAAGCTGTTTTCTCTGGAACATCGCCCTCAAACGGCTTTAATAAAACAGTGGATTGATTGAAAAGAAAAAGTGGATTGAAAAGTTGTTTTTCTATTTATTAATTGCACGGAGGAAGCAGATGAAGGATTTGAACATGGTGGTCTCGCGTGGCACAATTGGTCTGTGATAGTTGCGGCTCCGGGTTGTTACTTGTATTAATTCTTATATATAATTACAGACACTAATTAATTTAGCCTAATATATTTTATTCTAGATAAATCAGTGTATCCGGTGTGGTTCACTTCCGTAATCGTGTGGCTCACTTCCATAATGTGGTTTCACGGTTGTGTTTTCTGTTCATGTGGTTGTTTTTTATGTTAACGCGGTTGTTTCTTTTCGTAATTTGCTTGTGTTTTGTCTATTTGCATGTGTTTTCTTAAGTTGCAGTACGTTCAACTCTCATGGCCACCATAGAAACCACTCGTGGCATTCTTTCTACAATGGAAATGCAAATATTGTTGGGAAAGTTCTTCCCAACACTGTTGCAGAAGTTCCCACAAATATGATGCACTTGTAGGTTGTTTTGTTTTCATCCTTCTCTCCGGTTCAACCCCAACCAGACTGTGCCAGCCTTTCCATGATTTGAAGCTGTCTTGTTCATTTCTTCCACCGTATTTCTGCTGACATAGCCTGGAGGTATGATTGGGGTCATTATCTTGCTGTAGGCTGAACCCCTGACCAACGAGGTGTAGACCAGAGGGTATTGCATGGCGCTGCAAAATGCTGCGGTCGCCCTTTTGGTTCAAGGTGCTGGTCACTCAGTGCAAGTCACCGACCCTGGATCCAGCAAAAGAGCCCCAGACCGTCACGCTTCCTCCTCCATGTTTTACAGTTGGCGTCACACGCTGAGGAGCCATCATTTCACCTACTCGACAGCGTACAAAAACCCGGCGTGATGAACCGAATATTTATGTTTGATTCCTCCGTCCATAAGACCTTCCTCCAGTCTTCAGTAGTCCACTGGCGGTGCTTCATGGCTCAGGCAAGCCTCTTTTTCTTATTTTGCCATCTTGGCAATGGCTTTGTTACTGCCACCGGACTTGTCGAACCTGCAGCTCCAAGTCCTCTCTTCACAGTCGAAATTGAGACTTGCTTGGACCAGTGTTAAGCTGAGCCTGAAGATGTTGTCGTCCTTTGAGCCCCATATCACGCGTTCAAGCTGTTCATTCCCAGAAACTTGTCTTCTGATTCTGTTGTGGCTTTGGGTCTGCCAGACCTCTGGTGTAGGAAACTGTTCTCACTGACAACATGGCTTTCTTTGCAATTTCTATAAAGGAAACATCTACACTTTTCAGGGTTATAATGGTCTGTCTGTCTTCCTTTGTTAATTGCCTTTTTCTCGCCATGATGATAGAAATATACTGCTTCCTGCAGTGCAATATTGTCCAAATAATGCTCCAGAGGGTGTAATAACACAGTGTGTTCCAACACTGCTTTTTTACAGACAGAGGGTTTGTAAGTACTCAACAAAAGTTGGGACGCCTGTAGGTATTGTTTACTTCCATGGCTGCAGAACCACCCAAGGTTGTTAACCCATTACTTGTTCTCTGAAAAAGGCCTATTTTTTTTACAACTTTAAAATTATTTTTCCGTTTTTGGGAACCAAAACTTACCGCTTACCTTTGTACCATTTCAGGTTATTTACTGGACTTGAACTGCTTAAATTTCAATAAAAACTGAAAAATGGGGTTGTTCTTAAACTTTTCGCCAGGTAGTGTGTGTGTGCATATTTATATATATATATATATTTCTCTCTTCCTCTCTCTTCATCCCTGATTAAATATCGCCATCATCATCCTCCTTGCATTTTGAGCATCTGGAGGGGGGTAGAAAGAATAAAGAAATAAAGAAAGGAAAAAGAAGGAAAGAAAAAAGAAGATAAAGCCCAATAGAAGTAAAGAAAGCAAGATAGAGGGAAAGGGTGCAAGGAAGAAACAAAAGAAATAAGGAAAGAAAAAGAAAAAGGAAATAATGAAAGAACAAAAGAAAGAAAGCAAGAAGAAAGAAGAAAATAAGTAATAAAACAAAGAAGGAAAAGAGAAACAATGACAGACTGAAAAAAGGAAAGAAAGAAGAAAATAATGTAAAAAGAAAGGAAACAAAGGAAATATGAAAAGAAAGAAAGAAAGAAAGAAAGAAAGAAAGAAAAGGAAGAAAAAAGAAACAAGGAAGGAGAAAAGGGAAGAAAGGAAAGAGAGGGAAAGAAACAACCAACCAACCCCATGTGCTCCTCACCTCTCCCACCATGCCGTTCCAGGTGCCGTTGATCTTCTTGCCGTGCTTGCCGTTCGTGACCAGGTAGAGGTCATAGGTGAACTTAACCGACTTGGCGATCTTCTTCAGGATGTCTATGCAGAAACCCTTACAGCAGCGCTTGATGTAAATCCCCGAGTCCCCCGTCTGATTGCTGGGTGGAGTTGGGGGTGGGGGTGGGAGGGTAGATGGAGGCAAACGGATAGAGCATTTCAGAAACCAGAGGTCCCCGTGTGTTGGGTTTCAAAATTTCAAAATTTGAAATGAAAGAAAATAAATGGTTACACAAATGAAGAGTAAAAGGGGTGAAAACTGCAGTCAATAAGAGGAATGAACTGTGGGATGTAGGAAGAACCCCAGAGATTGAAGGTTGGCCATTGGAAGAGAAGGAAAAGTAATTGTCGTAGACCGAGGTGAACAGCGAGAGGGAAGGTGTGGGAGACGAAGAGACCCCGAAAATGATGCAGTTATACAGGGGAAACAAGGGGGAAAGAGAATTGTGAGGGAAAAGATTGTGCGGGGATAAGAAAGATGGATAGTCAGACGTGGGGCTATGTTGCTTGGTGTGAAGTGGGGGCACTGGATGAAGGTGTGTTCTGGTCTTTCAATGGATAATAGGCTAATATACGCCCAAGAAAGAGCATTTTGGTGTGCAGATCTTCTTTTCATTTTTTGTCAAGAGCCAATTGGATCAGGACCAATGAGCTTTGTTGAGTTGTTTAATGCGGGAAGCAACGCTATTCCCACCCTTTTGCGAAATCGTGTCCAGCGTGCACCTCTACCACTAAAAAGCCAGTGAAGTTAGTTGTTTAAAAGCCGGAAAAATATGAGTAAACAAATCAAAATCAGCGGTGAAGAAAAGCAACTCAAGAGAGTGGAACAAAAATAACAACACGGTAAAAAAAAAGTCTTCACCGATGAGGGTTCCAAGATACACTGGAAAGAAATCTTCATGGAAGATGGATGTTTTGTGCTTTGTCTATATATCGGCAACTTCTTTTTCCTGGTAGTTTCTATTGTTGCTGTGTGTAGCACAAAGGGCTGTTTTTCCCCCCCGCTTTGCATTGATTTTCAGTCCTTTCGCACAACAAATATCAAAAATATACTCCTGACTAAAATATGAAGCAGGTGGAAACATCCCACGCAAGTGTGGAAAAAACTGCTCCATAGTACAATATAGGATGTCGTATGTCAATAAAGGGACATTTTAATTTCACTACTTTTTCACTTCCAGCTAACCTGAAAAATACTCCATTTATTGATAATTAATAGTCTACATTGTACTCAGCCCTTTTTACATATTGGCATTGAGCGTTCCGATCTCACTCACTTTTAAGTAAAAAAATATGCTTTTGAGATTCAATTTGCAAAGGCAATGGAACTTAGTGGAGAGCAGGTAAAAAACGAATGTTGAGGTAGGAACGTATCCAGTCAAATGTTCTACAAAGCCTTCAGATCAGTTTACTTAAAATGTCGCACTGACAGCATATTAAAGTACGGATCGAGAATTCTTACAGGCCGATAAGAAAATAACAAAATGTTTGTTTTTTTACTATGGTCACTTTTGTTGTTTTCCCTTCATTTGATTCAGACAAAAACTAAAACATATCTAAATCACCCATGTTGCTCTACTACAACATTGACGTTATTATGATTATATTCTCCCAATTCTCCCAACTCCCAATATTATTCCCAATGTAATGTTAAACAATGTAAAGTATTTTAATCAAATCTAGTCCCATCTCATCCTACTTGATCTCAACTAAAATAATCAAATCTAGTCCTATCCGATGGCATCTGATTTAATGTAATATAACCTAGTCTAGACCTATCTCATTTAATGAAATCAGATCTAATATAGTCCTATATAATATAACATAATATAGTCCAATCTAATCTAATCTAAACTAATCTTCTTTATCCTATCTGAAACAATCTAATCTAGCTGTATCAAATACAATTTGATGTAAGAGCTAAATGTTGAATAATCAAATCTATCGATCCAAATTTTATCCCAACGATCCGGATTTAATTACTGCCCTGAACGTCGTCAGCTCAAACACCAAACGCGTGGCATCCAACGCAGCCGTAGAGCCTCACATGAGTTTGAGCTGCTTGCGGCATGGCACTGTGTTTCTCATGCACGTCCCGCTGAGCGGATCCACGTCCTCCACGATGACAAACGGCGCCTCCTCCAGCGTCACAATGGACAGGTGGTCCTCCTCCCGCTCCTCGGCCCCCGAGTAGAGCTCGAAGCGTGGCCACACGTGGTAGCGCATCGTCAGGGAGCCGCGCTCCCACTTACCCACCTGCAGCAGAGTGAGCGTTAAGTAAGAGGCAGCGTACGTTAAAGCCAACAGGCTAACAGACAATCAGGGAGAAATATAGGATATTTGATAGGAGAAAAGAATGAACCAGAATAGAAGATATGTACCCTGTCCCATCGTCTTTCCTTATCCAGTAGAATGATGACTAGTTTGGGGTGCATCTGGTAGCCGTCCTCGCTGAAAGACAGGTTGCGGCCTTCGAATGTCACATTCATTAGATACCTGTAAATACAAAGAATAGATCTAACAGTTGCAACTCTACAGCTGCTGCAGTAGCTGGAGAACCGTCTGATTGAGGCCTAAAATTTGACTGCTTTAGTTACAGCTTGAAAGCCCACAATGTTACGCTTCACTCGACAGGCAACAAGAAATATACAACTTTGTTCAATTGTCACAGTCACACCCAGTGACCTAGAGAATTCACAGAATCTACACAAGGAGATAAATATAGCATTCACTATTTCAAGAGTGAATACAAGATTTTGCCTCATTACAAACAATGACGCTTGGTCATCATACATCATATTACACTGATGTCAATGATTATTCCTCTAGTAATAATGGGATTATACAGAGATTATACAAAGTCTGAATTAGTCTGTTAAATTCAGTAGTTAATATCTGTGGTGTGGGGATGGTGTGGTTTGAGCAGCCACACCTGTCCTAGGTCTAGGTAATTGGTTTTAATGTGATGTAAATGGTAATTAATCAGAGTGGCTGCATACCTGTTGCTTGTTGGTCTAACGGGCAACAGGTAAAACCCCCATCCCCACACACAGTCAGGAGAGGAGCCCTTGTCATGACACGTGTCCATCTGCTCCGGGGCTTATTCCACCTAGCTCACGCTCGACAATAAACTGTGCGTCTATAACCCCTGTTGTCTGTGTCTCTCTGCTGGAGGTCCCTGAAAACACCACTTGGGTGGCGTGTGGTAGGCAAAAGTGCCACACTGGCACCTGAACAGGGATTCTCCGGCTTGGGGAAGGGACACAGCAGCAACCCTCTCCCGACTAGCAGCAGCAGTAGCATTCAGGGTGGACTGGGGGAGAAGCAGCTGCAGCAACCACCACAGGTAACAGGTAAGGTTGTCATAACAAGAGCTCCTCTCCTGAGTGAGTGTGGGGATGGGGGTTTACAGGTATGCAGCCATTTGGATCCTGGGCCCCCAATTACTTAGACCCAGGTCAGGTGTGGCTACTCAAACCACACCATCTCCACACCACAATATCTTTATGTGTGGAGCACATACAACAAACCAGGCCTAAACATATCCTAAGTCATAAAAAAGGCATGACAACAGCCATGACAAGAACAATTTGCAGTTGAAACACTTTCACATGGTAACCTAAACCATCGCTAACTTAGTTCTTTACTTCAATACGTTCATATCTGGCTCGGCGGATGAATCAGATTAAATATCCATCAAGCAGAATATCTGACCCCCCGGGTGCAATTGTTCTTGTGTGTGTAAATCCCTTTTGTCCAGATATAACAGCACAATTTTAATTCCCAAATAACGAAGGGGAAAATAAAACAAGGCAACGGCAGAGTTGGGGTGAAAGCCTTTTTTCTTTTTTGGTTTTGTCACGTCATCCTTATCATACACAGACGTACCCAAGGATGTCTAATAGGACCCGCTCAGCCAATATTGTTCTCATGTTTCAAGCTACAACAAAGCTGACCCAGTTAGAATAGGTGCAATACATGCAAAGTTACAGACAGGAAACAGAAAGAAACGCAGAAGAAGAGAGTGAGGAGGCAAAAGACAAGAGACAGGCAGGGAAGACAGGAGGAGAGAGAGAGAGAGAGACAGACAGACAGATAGACACACACACAGGCAGACAGACAGAGACAGCCAGACAGACAGCCAGACACAAACAGACATACAGACAGACAGACAGACAGACAGACAGACAGACAGACAGACAGAGGGAAAGAGAGAGAAAGAGAGAGACGGACAGATAAACACAGACAACCAGCCAGACAGACAGAGCGAGAGAGAGAGAGAGAGAGAGAGAGAGAGAGAGAGAGAGAGAGAGAAAGAGAGAGAGGAAAAGTGCATTTAGTGCCTGTGCCAATACATACGTATCCGCATGTGTGTCAACAAGTGCACAGCACAGGCAGATAAGCTGGGATCATCTTCTTCTCTCTCTCACTCTCTCTCTCTCTCTACCTCCTTCTCCCACTGTTCCTCTACCATCCTGTGGGCTGCCATCACCATGGTGACACTCTTCCTCTGAAACAATCCACCAGAGACATAAATAACTGGTCTTAATGCATGCAACGAGGTGTTTGTGTGTGTGTGTGTGTGTGTGTGTGTGTGTGTGTGTGTGTGTGTGTGTGTGTGTGTGTGTGTGTGTGTGTGTGTGTGTGTATTTTCATATATGTAGATGTTGTCTACGGTTTGGACTCTGCTGTAACATGTTTCTCGTATTGTCCATTTAACACATCACATCTGCATGCGGGAACAGCTGGCTGTGGATGGCAACAGATAGTTTACACGCTGAACCCACTTACCACCATCAAATTGCGATACCCTCGGCTCTATTTATACTCATATCTTACACACAGACTTAAGCGGACTACATGCTTGGAGCCAGTCGATATCTAACATGCAGTCGCCTTGCTGTAATTGATGCTGCTCGTTGGCTTGTGCAATGTAATGAGGTTGTAACATGGGATAAGTTCCCTAGAGCATAATCAAACTATGAATAGGAAACCCAAAAAGACCTGTGGTGTGAGGGTGAGTGTGTGAGTCTATGTGTGTGTGTGTGTGTGTGTGTGTGTGTGTGTGGGGGGGGGGGGGGGGGGGGGGGGGGGCGCAGGGTGGGAGCCAAACATCAAAACGTGATGTTTGGCGTGTGTTGTGTGAGCAAACGTAGGGATGGGGAAGGGACCATTACATATACAGGTTAACACCAGTATATGTAATGTAATGTGTTGCCATGGCACCCGCAACCACAGCAATTTTCATGCAATCTGCTGCGTTGCCATGGGAACAGTAATCTCACCCAAGACAGGGGTGGATGAGGGAGAGAGTTAGAAGAGAAGAGACATAAAGAGGTGGAGGAGCATGAGAGTCTGAGAGAGGGAGATCAAGGTATCTCTCTATGTGCTGCGTACCACACTGGTTCCTCTCCCCACATTTTGTCCCTCACCTCGGCATCAACCCGTCAACCTCCGCTCTGAGCAGACACTCTCATGGAGGTTAAACTGAGAAGACTCTTCCCCCCGGCACATTGACCTGCGCCGGTCGGAAGAACGGCTCATTTAGTGAAGGTGGTCGATCCAGTTATCATTTTGTGGCCCCATGCCGTATTGATGTTGCTCTGATGAGCGGTGTGATCACCTGCTTGTGTCTGAATTCCTAACTGACACCGATGGAGAGAAAAAATAATGAAAAAATAAAAAGATAAACTGGGATTACTATGAGGTCCTCTGGCGGCTCCGTGGCAGCCATATGCAGCAGCTAGCGCCTGACTCGCTCACCAACTGTTCCATGCTTATCTGCACCTGCGAAGGGGACGCATGACTTACCGAGCATCTGAATCATCAGCGCCATGGATACTGCGCCTCGTCCTGTCTTTTTATTATTCACATATTATCAACATATTTTGGAGCCATATGACACAGCTTATTCTGCTTGAATTAGTCCACAATTTATTCCTTGGTGCATCGGATGGGACCAGGAGGATCCAAATATCGCAGGTCTATAAGAATCCTTACTACACATGACAATGGGATTAGGACTTTTGATACATAACTCTCTAAATTACAACTAGCCACCGCAAACAGGGTGTTGAGAGCAATGTGCGTCTAAGATGCAACACTGCGCGAGAGACACAGATGTGTTTGATCATACGTAACGAAGAGAGTTCACAGCAGCTCCACGTGATCTCAGCCTATCAGCTCCCCCGCGGTGAAGAGGGACATCAGATACATACCTTTGGAGTCTGAAGACACAGCTGCCACAAGCAGAAGGACATCTCTCTCAAAACCCCTCTTGGGTTTGCAACATGCAAACTCTGACATTCTACAAATAGAAAGCCCCCCAAAAACACGTCCAGAAAATATAATTATTTAACCCTTAATACAACGATCCATTGAAATTCCTTTAAAGTGCCAACAAATTTGATTGGGATTTTTATGAGGGTGGAACTGAAACATATTTTGTCAGATTCTTCGTTACTGGGCTCCAGAGCATTGCAACCACTTCATCGTCAAATAAATCTATCATAATAAATTATTAATAATCGTTTCATAATCAAGCCAGCATAGATTTATTTTGTGTCTTAAATCTTCAGTGTCGTAGTGTTCAGTTTTAAAGAGCTTTGGTGAACCCAGATCAGAACTTTGGAGGGAAAATGAATGACACAGTGAAATCAGAAACCATTGTTCAGTGACCCTCAATAAAATAAATACAGAAGTAAAAAGAAATACAGAAATCCATAAAAAATAAATAAATTATTGGATAAATATTAAATATGTCAAATTAAATGAATGAATGAATGAATGAATGAATGAATGAATGAATCAATCAAATTAGAACATATAAAATAAATAAATATATTCACATAGCCCATAAAGCAAAATGATAACAGTGAGATCCATAAACTGGTGTGCATTAATTCAAAGGCGGTGTGGGGAACATGCATCAGCAGTGTGTCCAACACGTGTGTATTAGTGTGCATTGATCCGCTCGAGTGAACATTCTCATTAAAGTAAAAAGCCATATGAAATATTGATTTGTTTGTTTCGATGGCATTTTCGTGTCCCTCACACGGGTAAGTTCTAAATAAAGGAGGCCAGAAGCATAAAGGATGAATTACTTCTCGGTATGAACAATAGGCTGCATTAATAAACACAGGCAAATCACTTCTGTTATGGCGAGATTGTGTGAGGAACAAACCCCCCCCCCCCCCAAAAAAAAAAAAACGAAGGGGGGGCAGGAATATATATAGAGAGAGAAAGAGAGGGAGGGAGAGAGACAGGACGAGCTGAGTCAATGTGTTTACATGAATAAAACTAACTCCTTTAATGGGGAGTGTCTGGAAACGGGAGGTGTTAGCAGCTGACGTGCAACACTTTTAGAGCGAGCGGTAGCGGAGAGAGAGAAAGAGAAACAAGATCTTCCTATTCAACTTTAGCTAATTGATAGAGGTTTTTAGTGAGAATGGGCTCTGCTCTAAAAGCATCACTAAGCCACAGCCAAAATGAGAGAGGAGAGGAACAAGAGGGGAAAGAAGGAGAAGGAAAAAAAGGGGGGCAGGATGGAAAGAAAGTCAAAGCAAAAAAAAAAAAAAAAAGGAGGAAAGAGACAGTTAAAACCAAAAAAGTGTATAAAGATAGAGAAAGATGTAGATGGGGGCTGAGGCATCCACATGGAACAGCTCTCATGAAATAAAGAGATGAGGCGAAATAAAATGAGATAAGATAAGATAAGCCCGACAAAGTGAAAATGGATCCTCTGACCCACTTCCAAGCCGGGGAGGGTCTATGAAAAGAAAGCCATTTGGGCTCCCGGTGCCACAAAAGCCCAATATAACGGCCCTTCTCACCCTTCCAATAAACAGAGCCAGGATTTATTAGGAGGCCGCTTCTACTGACGCCATTTAGAGGCACGGTGACAGCGCCCTGCCGCTGCCGGAGCGGCTGTTGTTAAAGGTGGAGTGGGAGGAGAATGGCGCGCTCAACTTTACACGCATGAGAGGAACCGCGAGCGCCAGATCCCCGCTAGGCGTCCGCGGACACAACGGTTGTCTCTCCAAACTGTTGTAGACAGCACACGGGCTGGAGTGCACGGAGTACCTCCACCCCACCCCCAGTCCAGACCCACGTCGCCTCAGATCTTGTTAAAGCACGGCTGACGACACAACATTAATCATCCGTTATCTCCTATCTTAGCGGTACGGGGCCACGTATGCTTGTGCAGGGATTCCAGCGACAACTTGCATGTGAGCATGGTTCGCCTCCACATTTGTGCATAGGCACACGCACACACATACACACACAAATTTGTGCACATAAAAATCCCCACATATAATAAAAAAAAAGAAAAACATTGCTTGCCCCAAACCATCTACACATAAATAAGCCCCTTAGTGGCTCATCCAAAAGCCCTCGGAGTACGTTTTCTCATTACACGAGGCATCTTGTCTCCTCCATCAGCCGGGGAAACAATGGAGGGCCTCTGGAGCTGTGCGTGCGTGCGTGCGTGTGTGCGTGCGTGTGTGTGTGTTTTTGAGGAGTTGTCCTTACATGCACAAATTTCTGTGTATGAGTGTAGGTGTTCCTGTATGTATGTGTGTATATGTAAGTGTTTGTCATGTATGCTTGTGAATGTGTATTATGTGTACTTGGGTGTGTGTATGTGTGCATTACGACGTGTGTCCCATAAGGTCAAACGGCCCCTAAACCAGTGCTGCGCAGCCCGACTAGCCGGGGGCACCCAGCTCGCCCAGTCGGCGCTGACGGAGGAGCATGCAGATGGGGTTTGTGTGCAGCCTGCTCTCCGGTTTCTCTATGGCCATACAGGACCACACAGGGGAGACATATTGCCCTATTACTGCGTTTGTCCCCGCTGAGGAGATGGAAGAGATTGTGCATATACAGGCCTATGGAAGCATGTGTGTGTGCGTTCCTAGCCTCTGGGGGTGCACACTAGGTGCTGCCACTCGAAAGCCCCTTTCCCACATGGAATCTGTAACATTGCTAGATAAAAAATATCCGGCAAAGGCAGAAGGTAGTCATTCCCCCTTTACGGAAAAGTTCCTTATGGAGTCTGTTCCCACACAGATGGCTGCTACGGATACATTACGTAATGCTCGCACAAGAGGTGCGACCAGCACTTTGTTCCCAGTCTCCTCGGCCCTCCCGGTCTAGGGTCTGAGATGCATTTTTAAGAAAAAAAAAAAGAATAAAATTGAAGAATATAAAGACTTTGTCCGTAGAGACTGGACGTGTTTCAGTTTCTTGTCTTTACAGCCGAGCGCCACGGTTCAGACTCACCATTTTTTTCTTCCCAAAAACAAATCATTTTTTAAAGATTTGTGTGAAATAAATATTTGTAAAAGCTCACTATTTGTGCTTTATTTGGATTCGGCTCCACCCCTATTTTATGTAAATCTGATGCTTCCATTCCCACACACTTCCATTCATAGCCATTCAGGCATTTTCCCATAAATGATCTCCCATACCAGGTCAAGAGTGGGGAAATTTACGGAACATCTTTTACGGAACATTGACACTGTTCCCACATGACGCCAATACAAAACATTGCCAGTGGATTTAGGGCTTTCAGTCCAAGTGGGAAAGGAGCTTTATATTCTGATATTCTCGCCTATGTGCATCCGTATGGAGATACAGGGAAAAGGGAAATGGATGGAACACACATACAAACACACATACACACACACACACACACACACACACACACACACACACACACACACACACACACACACACACACACTCACACACACACACTCACACACACACTTTTGTTTTGCTTGCTCGCTCATACATACAAACATACATACACAGATAAATACATGCACATAACTCCACCTACAGAATTTTCCCTTTTCCTTGGTTGCAGTTACACATTCCTTTTTCCTTGCTTGCACACACACACACAGACACACACACACACACACACGCACACACACACGCACACGCACACACACGCACGCACGCACGCACACACACGCACACACACGCACACACACGCACACGCACGCACACGCACACACACACACACACACACACACACACACGTGCATCCTCACACCTGTCACCCGTGGCAGGGTCCCAGGTGTGTGCCTGAGGATGATTGAGCACTAACTCAGGGTCTGATGGAGCACGTTGGGGACTGAAATATTCATGGCCGGGGTGTTACTGTTATCTTGGTCCTGTTGGTGGCAGTTGGGGATGCTACACGGCACGCATAATCGCACACTGTATTAAAAACAAAAACAGAGGCAATCACAAGTGGGAGCTATAATACATCAACCCCCAGATGTCGCCTTTCCCACAGGAGATTAATGCTGAGGAGGAAGGGGGGGAGGATTTTGACTTCATTCTCTCCCGCAACCATTCACTTCCCCCCAGTATTCTAAAATGCAAGATTCGCGGAAAAGTGTGTGTCTGTGGGGGGGGTTCCGAGGTGGAGTGATGGTGTAAAAGACAATAAAAGATGGAATCAATATCCTAAAAGTTTGCAGAGGTATGATGCCGCACACAGAATATGAGTGTGTGTGTGTGTGTGTGTGTGTGTGTGTGTGTGTGTGTGTGTGTGTGTGTGTGTGTGTGTGTGTGTGTGTGTGTGTGTGTGTGTGTGTGTGTGTGTGCGTGTGTCTTTTTAGTCTGGTTTTGTTAATCTGGTTGTCCCTGGGCATTCAATTAACTCTGGAATCTCTGATCAATGTAATCACTTGCATGCCCTATGAACTTAAAAGGGGGATTCATTATTGAAAACCAAGGTTCCCATGTAGTCTGTAATGTGCCAAATTGGAGGAGAGGAAAAACAAATAAAAATGAAAAATAAAACAAGTTGATGGGGGAGAAGAGGAAAAGGAAGATGTTTTCCTTGGTTTCCAGGAGGGTTATGGGTTACACTGAAATCACAGATGTAGGAATAAGTCTGTTTTATGCAGCTTGTGTTCACGGCTTTAAATAGTGGTTAAATAGTGAAGTGAGTGGAAGATTTCACATTCCAGAGGGAATGGGCCCTGTGTGCATGTGTATATTCGACTCTTCTCAGTGGAAATTAGTATTGTATATGGTATGTTTTCTGGAGATAATCAGCCTTTTTATGTACGAGAGCAAAGCTAGACTGAAATATTTTATTTGCATCCTCTTTTACACACCACATTAAGATTTTAAGACTACGTAATTGGGCGAACTTGGCCCATGACCTACTCAGTAGCAGCTTTTCCACAGCAGATAAAGGATCACCTTGCAATGCTCAAACACGGTATCTGGTTAATTCAAACAATGTGCTTGCAGGACAACTCAACTCCATTGGCAGCTTAATTAAATTGTAATCATTCCAATGCCTTTTAGGGGCACTCGTCAACCTGAGACCAAGGATAGTGCCTTTTGCCCAGCATGGTCTCAGTCTTATTTGAATGTTACATACAGGTTGCCATTTTTTGTTTTGCGTACGCCTTCCATTGGTGGTGCTAATAAGTTTTACAACCCAATCCCCCTTGGTAATGACTTACCTCAGGACTTCATTGCTGGTACTGGAGCCTTTTTTGTCTGGTTGCCCGTGGCAACTTGACTTCAGCAGGGTGTGTGGCCCCCGATCCAGCATCATGGTGGACGTTGCTGTGGCGATGACAGCCACTGCATCACGCACCCTGGCCTCGATGCTGTAGTCCCATTCGTCATACGACACAGAGATAAGCCCTGGGATAGAGAGACAGAGAGAGAGAGAGAGAGAAGGAGAGAGAGAAGGAGAGAGAGAGAGAGAGAGAGAGAGAGAGAGAGACAAAAAGACAGACATAGGTAGAGCAATAACAATAAGAAAACGCCAGAGGGGGAAAAGATATAGAAATTGAAAACATTTTTGGAGTGGCTTGAAAAGTGAATGAAACATTCAGACAAAGATTAAGCGGAAGGGTGCAGGGAGAAGCAATCTGAGATGACACACGGGTCTATTATTATACCTGATGCAATCTGCCACCTATCTGCACCAATGTTTTGAAGAGGCCATTTCAAAAGTACACATGATTGAGGAAATAGAAGCTTGAAGAGCTAGATCTGTGCGTATCACTGGCAGACATACAAGCTCTCAGTACTAGATCTGGAGAAATTAAAATGGCCAAAGAGCAGAAAAGAGTTCACCTCCATTTTTTCACATCAGGTCATTGAGGCCCATTACTGGAGGTCTTGTATGCTTTTAAGTTACAGTCAAGTGGTAATGTTAAAAAATACACTATTTGATATTCAATCCTGTGGTGAGGGGATGATGTGGGGATGGTCTTGTTGCTTGGTCTAATGAGCAACAGGTAAAATCCCCATCCCCACACACACTCAGGATAGGAGCCAGCTTATCCAGCTGGCCACTCTCTACAATAAACTGGTGTTTACAACCCCCGTCTTCTGTGTCTCTGTGCCGGAGGTCCCTGAACACACCATTTGGGTGGCGCGTGGAAGGAGAAACTGCCACACTGGCACCTGAACAGGGACTCTCTGGCATGGGGAAAGGACACAGAGACGCCCTGGAGCCATCAGTGGGTCAACGGGCAGCCCCAGCACCAACCCTCTCTCGAGTGGAAGCAGCAGCACCTAGGGTGTCCGGCGGAGGACCGGGGGAGAAGCAGGTACAGCAGCCATCACAGTTAACCGCAGGCAGCTAGCTAGGACCATCCAGCAGCCCAGCATCCAGGCCACCCCTCCAAGCAGACCCTGCGACAGCCAAGACTGGCCACGTCTTCGGCCAGGTATTCTCCCTGGCCTCAGTTTGGTGTTGGGGGTTTGTGGTGTGGGGATGGCGTGGTTTGAGCAGCCACACCCGACCTGGATCTAGGTAATTTGGATCAAAGTGGCTGCATACCTGTTGCACGTTGGTTGGTCTAATGGGCAACAGGTAAAACCCCCATCCCCACACACACTTAGGATAGAAGCCTGTGTCATGACACATGCTATCTGCTCTTGGGCTAATTCCAGCTGGCCCACCCTCTACAACAAACTGGTGTTTACAACTCCCGCCTTCCGTGTCTCTGTGCAGGAGATCCCTGAGCCAGCCACTTGCATCTGGGAGAAACTGCCACAATCCCCTATTTATTTGGCTGGCACTTTATAACAAACAGCCATTGAATGTATCTGCGTTATGCATGTGTAAGTCAATAAGTCATTATTGATATTTAAAAACATCCCCACCACCTCAAATGACCAAGATAAACAACAACCATCAACAATCAACCAGAAGAAGGCAAACATTCGCTCCAAGAAAGAGACAATCTGGCCGATCCCAGACCAGTCCCAGAATATAAATGTCCGGGTTAAGTGAGTTCACTTCCTCTTCACTTTCTCTCACTCCACTCTGGCTGGTTGGCGTGTTGTCAGGAACAGAACCGAAGGCCCAGTGTCCTCAACAGATTATTTTTTGTAAAATCAGGTTTTCTGTGTTGCGCTGTCAAGTTTATGTGTTGGACCACCTGGATACTGTTAGAGCTTGGTTTGATGGCGGCTACCCATGAATCCCCGAAACCTGGATTAAAACTGAAGCAACCCCTCTATTCCACAGTGTGTGGTAGGGATGAACTGAACTTTATTTTTTTTCCCCCTCCCCCATACTTCCCACTGGGAAGCACTGAACTCTGGATTCTGGAAACTAGAAGAACTGAAAAGGACTATTCTTGTGTTTTTTATTTATGTTGTTTTTCAAACTATTGCAATACAATATCTTGTTTAAAACGTACCTGTGTTTCCTTGTCATGGGTATTCATACATATTGGGCTCACACCGAACCAAATCAATTTCATATTCATATATACTGTAATTTAGTTAGCGGGTTGGACATTGTAGAATATATTGGTGCATTGAAGGATATGAAATAAAAAGGCTGCAAGATCAGAATTGGACATTACAGTATTTGAGAGAGAGCAAAGGATAAACACTTTTGCGCTGTAGCACCTGTGGGGAAGACGGAGGGAACGTGGTCGGCATCTCCGGCCACCAGCGAGGGCACGATCCAGGTGTAGCCATAGCCGGTCAGGCCGACAGAGTGGGCCACCTCGAAGATGGTGGTGGCCTCCTCCTTGGTGCAGTAGAGCAGGATGACAGGGCTCTGCAGCTTCTTCAGCTGGTTCTGGATCCTGGAGTCCCCGTCATCCGCCGACATGTCCAGCAGCAGAACCTCCTCCAGCTCCCAGCCCACGAAGCTGTTGTCTATGGTACTACGGATCTGAGAGGGGAGAGAGGGGGGGGGCGGTGGAGAGGAAGGGCGGGAGAGATGTATAAAGGAGTGTGAGAGAGGGAGGGAGGGAGAGAAACAGGGAGAGAGAGAGAGAGAGAGAGAGAGAGAGAGAGAGAGAGAGAGAGAGAGCCAGAGCGAGAGAGCCAGAGCGAGTAGAGAGGGAGGTGAGAGGGAGAGGTGGTGAAGATGTGGGCTGTACACATGAAGCTGTAAAGGATGATTTTAGGAATCAGATGTCTGACTCAGATGTCTACTCCTCCGACTTCCATCGACAATCGTCTTCACGGATCAGCTGGGAGTTGGGAGCACTGCTCCGTTTGTTCAAATCGAATGTGCCAAATTGCGGAGGAGTGAAGTTAAGTTGTTCCCTTTATTTTTGCAGTTTTAAAGAGCTCATATGTGTCCTAAGTTCTGGGCAAAAAGGAAAATAGAAACCATTTATTTTTCTCCAAAAATCTTTCAAGAATGTCATGTCATGATTTGCTGTTTGGAAAGCACACAGACATGTTCTTCCACTTAAATTGATGCCTTTGAATGGGGTGGAAGGAAGCAGAATTATACATAAAATAGAGCTCTAAATCTGTAGTTCTCTTTCCTCTCTGTGGCCTAAGGGGGAGAAATGTTTCTATTTGTTGTTGTGTTTCAGGGTCACAGAGCTTTTGCTGTTCCCAGAGGGGAATCAAACTTCCGTGTGATAGGAATCAAAAAGCAGACCAAAACATTGTCTACAGTGCTGTGGAGCGGCCCCTGTTTGCATTAATTGTTAATTCTGATGACATTTTCCATTGTTTTCATTAGATCTGTTTTAACCATTAATTAGCATGAAGTTTGCCAGCAGTTGTCACAAAAATGGAGATTAGAAAACACAGGTGTTCAGAGCCAGTAAATCAGTTACAGTGGCACTGAAAAATTACCAAATATATGTGACAGCGTGCAACACACAGAGAAAATGTGTTACGAGAGATGACTAACTATTTAATAACGGTAGACAGAATTTTATTATGTATTGTAGTCTTTTAGGATATATATGTATTAAGATGTACAGTATGTATAAGTATAAAATGTATGATATATTTACAGTATACTGTAGTATTATGTAGGACTAATGTTAATGTTTGCTCGGTGTTTCCTTTAAATCTCAGCTGTTGCTCAGAGCCTGTTAACAATAGGAAGAGATGGTTTCAAGGCCATCTATCAGGGGGTTGCACATTTTTGCAAAACTTTTCAATGGGTTTCAGGGCTAAATTTCTCATTTGGATCCGTAGTTAGAGAAGTTAAAAAAACACTCGGTGCATAACAAATTGATGCGCAACTGCATGTAGGAATATGTTTAGTTAGTTAAAAGAAATTATATGCCAATCTAACTAGTTTGGCTGTGGAGTCTACATAGTGTATCTAAGGGGTAATTGTGCAGTGGAAGAGCTACTACTGTCGTCAACACTGTGTGTCTGCGTGCGTGTGTGTGTGTGTGTGTGTGTGTGTGTGTGTGTGTGTGTGTGTGTGTGTGTGTGTGTGTGTGTGTGTGTACCTTGTTCACAAAGTCCTGGTATCCAGGGTAGTATGTGGTGACCACAGAGAAGATGTACCAGTCATACTCTTCCATGATGTTCAGCATGACTGATGCCTGCTGCTCAATTGATGGACCAAACTGGAAAAACATGGAGTGGTCGTCCTGGGAACCAGAGACACAGAGCCAATTTGCTAACAAGGTCATGAGTCATATTGCATGACAGTTATACTTGGAATAAATGCCACATATGCTAATAGAAAATGACCAGCTATTGCGTAGCCTTAGGGACAAGTGAAAGCCTGTTTGCAGTACATAGGGGTATAGATTGCATGAAACCTATCCCCACTACGTAAAATCACTCAGGTATATGCATGATTATCAAATATCTTCAATGGACAGCCATAGTTTTTCAGTTGTCACCATTGACTTGATTGTGACGTCTGACTGTCCCGAAGCATTTCATATCCATGGCCATGATTTTATTCTACATATTATATAAAGGAGAATTAAGAGGCTTTGCTCACAGAGATGTCACCGGAGAGAGACCACAACAGGCCGGACAGCTGCCACCTGCTCGAATAACCATGTACTTTCAAAAGAAGATTCTATGAAAACACAAGGTGTTCGGAGGAAAGGGGAAGTGCAGAAGGTAGGAGGATTTTTACAACTCCAGGAACTCGGCGTCCAGGGATTCGCGAGGTGCAGGGCAGTCACCCGTATGGGCCCACGGCATGACCCACCAGAACATAAGAAGTTAACGTTGATTATTTATGGAAGTAGGTGACAGGGGGAGGGGGATCGCATTGGAGATGGATGGTATCGGAATAATGTCCTGGTAGGCGTATTTTTTGTTTTCTTGGTTGAGATACGGTGAACAAGGATCGTCTCAAGTAGAGAGTCGGGAGGAGGCAGCGGGGCAACGGCTGCACATCACAACAGTCCCACTGTTTCATGAGTCAAAAGCCCCTTTCCCACTTGCACTGAAAGCCAAAAATATATTGGCAACGTTCTGTATTGGTGTCAGGTGGGAAAGGGAGCCGGTGTCAATGTTCCGTAAAAGCCGTTTTTGTAAATTTCCCCACTCTCGATCTCGTATAATTTCCGGGAAATGCCGGTACGGCTGTGAATGGAAGTGTAAGGGAATGGAAACATCATATTTCTCTAAAGTAGGGGTGGAGCTGAATCCAAATAAAGCACAAATCGTGGGTTTTCACAAATGTTTATTTTGAAAATATTTGTGATATTTGTTATATAAAGCTATTTGCTTTCGGGAAGAAAAACAAACATTGCGAAAAAAAAGTCCAATCCGAACCATGGAGCTTGACTGCAGAGAAACTGAAACACGTCCAGTCTCTACGGAGACAGGTCTTTGTATTCTTAAATTGTATTGTTTTTCTTCTTAAAAATGACACTCACACCCTAAACGTGTCCTTTACAGGTAGGGGAGCGGTGCGGGGACATTGAGCACAAGCGCTTTGCTTGCCCGCCGGCTGCACCAGATGGCGGAGCCGGAGCGAACGAGCAGACAGGGAGAGGTAGAACGGGTGGAAAACATTCCTTCCTCCAGAGACAGAGAGAAAAATGATCACACTGATTTAATAACATTGGGTTAGGGTTATTGTGTCCGGGGACGGGAGTCAGCGGAGGGAACCGAGTCCGTCCGGGAGGAGCGGAGAGACGGGAAGCGAAGCGGCGGTCTAAAAATGAAACCCATTCTGTTTCCGTGTCTCGTGTGATATAACCTCTAGACACCTCTCGCGCGAGAATTACGTAATGTATCCGAAACAGTCATCTATGTGGGAACAGACTCCATACGGAACTTTTCAGTGAAGGAGGCCAATGTGGCAATGACTACCTTCTGCCTTTGCTGGATATTTTTTTATCCAGCAATGTTACGTATTCCACGTGTGGAACTAAACTAGCTCAGCTCAGATTAAAAAAAAATATATATATTAGCCCAAGGTGTAGATCATTAGCTTTGATGAATGCCCTTCCCCCTGTTTATCTATTTTACTGCAAAGATATTGAATTACATCAGCAATTAAGATTCCAGCACAAATCTCCATACTATTAAGTCATATTGTATCTGCGTTTGACCAAACGCTGCTACCAACTTAAGCTTTAATTTATGTGTCCTTTATTCTACCTTTGGCTGTTTGCACTGATGATTTGTCCCTACCCCCAGAAAATTGCTATTCAACATTTGCATGCTTTGTCCATGTACATGCATACAGAGCATCAAGGTGAAATATGTGCATCCATCCATGGGAGCGGTTGGTCATACATGTTAGTCACACACTCGCTCTTCTCCACATCAAAGCCTGTCTTGCCTTCTCTCGAATTCTCTTCCTCCGAGGCACAGAGAGGGCTCTGTTGGTCATCTGTGCCGTAATCAGGTAATAACATTGTCATGTAAATTTGGGGTGGAGGCAATTGGAATCACTGGAAATGAGAGACTGTGGAACGATGCAAATTTGTGTGTTTGTGCATGTCAACCTTGGGTTATTTGTACGTGTGCTTTTTCCCCGATAGATGTTCTTTGCTAGTTTTCTACTGCAGATACAGAATCATTTTCCAATCCAGTGATCAATAACACGGAAAAATCTGGGCTTCTTAATAAACTCCCTGGGACTCACATAAACTCAATTTGAATGTATTATACATATGAGAAACCATATGTAACCAAACTCCAGTCCAGAGTTCAAGGAACCCCTTTCCTGGGAATGAGCACCAAAATAATACACAGCCAACGATGAACACTGGACGCACGAGAGTGCTGGTTCGGAAATAAACTCCAGAATTTTAAACCCTTTCAAATTTTATGTCTAATTCCAGGTTTTCGTTTTCTGTGAAAGTACCTCCTTTATCATACTGTACCTCTTCATGAGGCGTAGCTATTTCTGTCAGACAACTTGATGGCGCCACATGCCTCCACGCCCTTATGGGCCGGCCTATTTAAGCAGCCAATCCCTCTTGCCCTGCCTGCTTTGCTGCTTGCTTGCTGCGTTGCTGCGCTTCCTCCTCCTCCCCTGCATCCACCTGTTGGGCTCTACTCCTCTATGCAATGGAGGGAATCAAAACATATGCTTATGTTTGAGCCCAGACACCAAACTCAAACGATGCAAATAAATGTAGATAATTATAAATAAAATCTGAGAGTTGTCTGTCAGATACTTTGGGAATGACTGTTGGTGCTTTCATTAGGAATTTACAAACAAGGGAGAAAGAATCATAAGTGATGTGGATAGCATGACAAGGCTTGGATTAGAACAGCTAGAAATGAAGTTCATAAACATGCATTGCTTAACTGTAATGCAGCCTTTAAGAGCAGGAAAATACATTTAACTATTACAATAACCATTATCCCAGATGATATCTAGTCTCATATTACAATATCACAATATGTCGGCAGGCCCCACCTCTTATCTGAGTCAATGGAAGTCCCTTTCCCTCTGACGATGTAGTCTGTTGATTCTGGCCCCAATTCTTTCTCTCTCTCTCTCTCTCTCTCTTCTCTCTCTCTCTCTCTCTCTCTCTCTATACAGACGTAATTGAATTTGATGGGCCAAGGCACCTCCACCACCACCACATTATCGTCCTCCTCTAAAGCTACACTCTTCGGCTGAATCCCTAAGTGCGTAGTTCCGCTCAGTTTTCACATCCTCCCCCCTCCTACCTTTTCTTTAACCAGCCCACCCCCA
>NC_137191.1:25053755-25056255 GCF_960531495.2 Zeus faber
TATACAAAACACAAACAGACAAGTGAAGCGTAGAAGAAAGAAATGAAGAAGAAACAAAAAAACTCAGATCAGGAAACGATTGAAGGGGCTGAAGCTCGCTTTCAGGCGGAGAGATCAATGGAGGAGGAGTCAAGGTGTACACTGAAGACTAGATCTTGTACTAAAGCTTTATATATTTTGTTTTTATACACATCTATAAATTCTTATCTTTTTCTCTATCATTTTTACTACTATGCTTTTTTTTCACATTTATGCTTTTCTCTTTTCTTGACTATTTGCACCAATGGGAGGTTATGAGACCACTGATGGAAGTTGCCCAGCTTGGCGGACGTTAAAGACGGAAAACGAAGACATCTTTTCCAGGTCTAGTCACCGCTATTTCCTGATCAACCGGAGGTCTAATTAGAACCAGCTCATCTCTTTGTAGCTCTCAGACACATAAAAAAAAAAAGCCGCCACGTGCCGACTTGCATGCGTACGGGCGAGCAAATGCACACGGGAGATGCGAGCCCTTCTGAAAGGATGTGGAACCAGTGTAAGCCTCCAGCGTTCTCCGCCGATTGCATCCCGTCTGCCACTGCGCGCGCAGCGAGCAAGATGGATACAAATAGTTGTCTCCTTCAATCTCCCACAGTTCCATCAAGCTCTCCGGAAACCCTCACATCATGTCAATCAAGCCCAAAGGCTCGTCCTGAAACGGAGTGACAGGACTGTAGAGGAGCGACGGAAATATAACTAGTTAGGAGCAGAAGGAAGGAGAAGAGGAGGAGGAGGAGGCAGAATAAGAGGCAAGGAGAGATCAAGAAAAAGCATCTGTGGGGGATAAAAAAAAAAAAGGATAATTTTCCCGTTCCGTGTTCAAGCGTTTCCTTCCGCGGGAAGTCGGATAGGAGAGGAAAAGCAACCAGACTAGAGGAAAGGGTTATCAGAAGCATCGGCACTGGTGCCCAATAGGACCATGAAGGAGCGAGGGAAGGAAAGAGTCAATTTGGCTCTCTCACCTTTGGCCCCGTGAGTTAATGGAAAGCTCCTTCGTGTGGAGTTGATTAAGCTCGTTAACCCAGCAGAGGATGCAGGTAATTAATCACTGACACATGGGAGCGGCGCGTGCTGATTGGACCACCAATCCGGACGAGCCAGAAGCACGGCCAGCCCCGACCCCAGCTGTTGCTTGACACGACTTACCAACGGGCATGTTTCTGTGTGTTGTGTTTGAATATTTTACAAGTGTCGTTTGGGAGAGAGTAAAATTCACTGCGGTAAAAACTTCATCGGAAAGACATAATAGTATCAGGGACAGTGACTCTAAATGTTGAATGGAGAACTCCACTCTGGGTCTCCTCCTCTAGTTGAAAAGCAAAGAATAACAAATTAACTCAACCAGTTCTCTACGTGCAGTAAGTCAAGCACTCACTCTCATCTGAGCCATGCGCAGGCGTCGTGAGCAACGTGTCTGTTATTGTCTCTGGCTTCACACTCAAAAGCCCAAGATTTTATACCTCTGACTTTAATACCTTTCAAACTGTTGAAAGAACTGTTGTTGGCTGTAGAAGGAATTTCCTGGACACCCGGCATTACATCACCACATGATTCTCACCCTTTTTTTTTCACATCCTTTTTTCTTTTATATCAAGGACCCTCAATTTGAAATGCATTAGTGCCTCGGCTGATAAGATTTTGTCTCTGGGACCCCAATCTGAGAATATTTGTATTGTTGGTTCTGATTTTCTGCATACCTGTCTATGCTGTAGCAAGGGACATAACAGTGAAACAACAATCAAACAGTCATCATCATACCTTCCGTTATTATACCTAATGTTGTGTAAATGAAACAGTGGGGAAGTTTAACTAAGTTGAACTAATTACTCATTTGGCTGGGGAACCCCCCTGGAACCTCTTGAAGGACTCAACATTGAGGACAACTTCTCTGCGATGTTGTGGAGAGAATAGGGCTGTAGTCCTGGGCTGATTTTAATCTGACTGTAAGCAGATGAATGAGCATACAAATCAGATCAGTCTCGCTGTGTTGTTTTTTTTCAATCTGCCCCGCCCCGCCACCACACACACACACACACACACACACACACACACACACACACACACACAGACACACACACACACGCACACACACACACACACACACACAGACACACACACACACGCACACACACATTCCCCCCAACAGGCACATGGGGTGAGAGTGCTGGACGGAGTCAAGTGCGCTGCACAATGAGAGTCACGTAGTTCAAAACCCTGTCAGGATGCGCTTCTCCCAGCATTACTGACTCCCCACTCCTCTCTTTCTCTCCCTCCCTCCCTCTCTCACCCCGCTTCTCCTCAGCATCAGCTGTGCTCTACCCACCTCCGCTGCATCAGTTCATCCCTTCATCCCCCGACGCCTCATCCCTTCCTCCCCTAGTCATTCAACAGCATACCTGGAGGATAAGAATTATCCCCTTCCCCCCGTTTTCCCCCCTCCATTTTCACACTCCAGTCCCCA